>NC_135862.1:30722617-30805117 GCF_031162955.1 Sander vitreus
GTGCCTTGAAGCATGTGTGCATCATCAGTATAAAATGTCCTGGCTTATCCTCTTCTTCTCAGGGCTAAATAATGCCGGGGATTTTTTTTTTCTCTATCGATTCGGAGCCCTTTTTATGTTGTGGCCAAGTTGTATCATGTTGCATCATGTCACTGCGGCTTATGCAGAAGTGACGAGCGCTGGTTGTAAATATGTGTGAGAACATTAGGGGAGAGACGTCTAACCTTCCAAAAAAACGGTTACTTAGCAACAGCTATGAAGCAGGATGGTGAACACGACCTGCCTTGGGCTGATACTGTAAAAAACATACAGCCACATAGTGTTTTTAGCTATATATCAAAGTATACAAATGCTGCCTTAAAATACAATGGTATATGTATATCTGTGGATGTTTACAGTTAAAATCATATTTTGTATGTACCGGGCGGATATAGTATGTTGTCAACAGCCCTTTATATTTTGAAATGTCGCCTACATGTAATGAATAATACAGCTTGGACAGCTACCGTATTATAATTTGTGGCCCTTGTTTGATGGGTTGATTTCTATAGTGAACCACATGCAGATGTAAAAGGCTGTTGGGTCGTGGCACTGTGAGTTAATCACACTCTGTATTTTCCTGTACTCATTTTCCTATTCTTGGACATTTTCCCGTTTACTCCCAAAACAAAAACAAAAAAGGCTACTAGTCCTCTTGGCATTAAGCCCCTGTTTTATCAACACTAGTACCTTAGTTGATAGTTAATTACTGGTCAAGGCAGTGACTCTTTTTACACATACATGTAACAATACTGCAGGCTACTGAAAATAGAAGAGTCTGTGACAGAGAGAGGGGTTGTGTGTGTGTGTGTGTGTGTGTGTGTGTGTGCGTGTGCGTGTGCGTGTGTGCGTGCGTGCGTGTTGTGAGAGTGATGCTGAGTATTGCAACTTGTGGGGAGAAATCTTTAGATTTCTATGCCAGAAAGACACACACGAATGTGCTCATCTTTGCCATTATAACCTCACAGACAAGATTCTCTCCGCTTGTCTCTCTTTTGTGCTGAACACTACTTTCAGTGATCATCTATAATACTGTACATCACCAGGGAAATGGGAGGAGCATACGCCGCGGTCTGGTGTTAATCGACTCTTTTTCAGGATGAGGAAGGGTCCTAATGCAGTGGTGGTCTGCATAATGTATGCCATCTAAAAATCAGGCTACATAAGCATACAGCAGTCATTAGCCTGCCCTGGCATGATGTAATGTCATTTGCATTGCTGTGCATGTAGTGTAGGACGTTCTGGGCACAGCAGTTGTATACAGTATGTGAAATAATGTTAGCATTCTGTTTATTTAAGTTCATGTAAAAAATATTGGTCTGAAAGTTGCCTGCAGGGTGGAAACAGGAGCAGCTGACAGCTTCTGTTCAGAGAGGGTTCAACCTACCATGAAGGTAAAGCTCATAAAAATCTATGAGCCCCAATAATAATAATAATTATAATAATAATAGTAATAATGGGAACTTTAACTGACCTTTTTTTACTCAGTAGTCAACTATCTTTTTTTTTAAGGTGTTTCCTTTCTTCACAGCTAGTGGAGTCTGACAGAAACGAGAAAGAGACAACAGACATTAATGAAGAGATACTTCAAATCATCAAACATAAGGACACGATTCAGTGACTTCTAGCATACAGCTTGAGAGGTTGCTGAACATGCGTTTTCTAATGCTTAGTAGTGCTGCAACTAGCGATTATTATCATTATCATTTAGTCTACTGATTACTGATACGCCAGTTAATCACTTTGTCTGTGAAACAAAATGTCACTTATAATTTCCCAGCGCCTCACACAGCGTATTGAAATGTCTTTGTTTTCTTCTTTTGTCTGAACAACAATCCCAAACCCAAACGATATTCAGTTTACAACCATACGTGACAAAGAAAGGCATCAAATGCTCACATCCTTTGCCTCGTGCAGTATATATGTGACCGACTCGGCTACCCACTGTGCTCTTCCTTTCCAGCCTGGGTCATCACTGTCTCTCTTTTTGAAGGGGCTGTACTCGACATTCAGAACTTTAATACAGCAGCAAGCAAATATTTGCTATATATAAAGATATAGTGGAGTAATGGCGATCAGAGCAGAGAATGAAGTCGCAGTCCCTCTGCGTGTGGTGGAATCCGAACTCCTCTGTTCTTCGTTTTGGTGGCCCGAGCCGGCTGTGCATGCGTGTCGGAATTTCACCCATTGGGAAACGGTCTGTGAGAGCCATGTGGAGACAATCCCAGCCCACTTTATTTTCAGCATTTCCATTACAGCCCTTTTTAAATTTCCGATTTTGTTGCATACGGACCAATACCACCACCATCTTGAAACCTTGGACTATGTCCCCACTGAGGCGGAAGAGTCTGAAAATGCTGTGTGTTTGAAAATGATTTGCATCCACACTACAGTTTTCAAGTAGTGAACCACACTAAAACATAATAGCTAAATTGGCTAAAAATTGCAAAATATTTAGTTCACCAGGCAGTCAACACAAATACAGCCTCCATCTAGTGAAGAGCAGTTCTTATGTTCCTGTTTCTAGAAATTCTACACCATAAAATCCGCTTTGGGAGACATTTGTTTTTTTTAATTCATTTATATGTGTACATAGTGTTTGATTATCTTTGTAATCTTATCAGATCCCTTTTAGTTTTCAAAATGAACACACCAAATCACAATTTTTTCTATTAATACAGTTATAACATTATTGAGTTGTATTAAACATTTCCCATTTAGAAAATAAATCAAGATCCAGCAGATCACTTTGCCTCATTGTGGCCCCGTAAAAAAACTGCTTTCTTCCTCTCACATTCTCTTTGTCTCCCCCTTTCAGCTCTCTACTTTCTCTCCACACCCCAAGCTCTTACACATATTCCTTTCTGTATAATCAATAGTTCTAATCACTGAAGTAGCGTGTACTGACTGTATACTGTGTGTGTGTGTGTGTGTGTGTGTGTGTGTGTGTGTGTGTGTGTGTGTGCGTGCGCCAACCACTTCTTGTTATCTCCTCCCCTCTCTAGCCTTTATATTTTTTTTCTCATTCTCTTCAGCATCCATATAAAAGCTCTGAAACAACACTCTCACCAATCTATAAATAAAAGCTTTAAACCCATAACACTAATGGATGCATGGATACATGATGTGGGTATATTTGTCTGCTCACATCTCCCGCTCTTCTGTTTTTCTGTGTGACTTTTTGCCAGCCCATCTCTGTTGGAATACCAATAATGTCTGAACGATTGGTGTGTGGTAAATTATTTCTCACCTGCACTTGGTTTTATAAGCGAAGGTTTGTTTGTTTTTTCAGAAGAAATATGTAATACCCTCCATGGTGGGCATTACACAGCTGTAGGTCAGTATGGGGAAAGAAAATGGCATTGAAAGAGCATAACACCCACCTGCCAGCCAATCAGAATAAAAGATTATCAGTGTCCATGCTGAAAAAGTGAATAAGTAAGTAACAGCTCCCTTTCTTCACTCTATGCCCTATTTCTGCTCAATGGTAGGGTGGATTTATACAGTCTCCCTCAGCCAGGGAGCTGCCCTCCCAGGGCTGTGAGGATTATTCAATTTAGACTTCTACATTAAAAAATAAAGGTCCACTTCCAGGGATATTCTATTACATAACTGAACAGAGTCATCTGGCCCACCCACTTCCCTTTCTCACTTGTTACCTAGTGGCTATTCAACATGGTAACTTAGGTTGCTTTCATACCTGAGCAGTTAAGTCCGTTTTAACCGAACCCTGGAGCATTTAATGGGATATTCCGGTTGGTTTGGGGTGGTGTAAAACAGTGGTTCTCAACCTTTTTTAATAATGTACCCCCTTTTGAAATATTTATTTCAGTTTATTGAAGTACCCCCTGACCAATACAAAACCTTTTGTGGGTAGAAAAAAAGGCTAGCTACAGTATATAAAGAGGCACAATGCAGAGCTCTGCCATCCGAGTCTGATTTACTGAACAACAAGAAAATGACTTAAATGCTAGATTTAAAATGTTTAGAATCACTAAATGCATTCATTATTATATTGTATAATTATTTTAGGAATCATGCATGACTGATATTATTTAAATTAACATTTAAAAAGAAATTGCGTACCCCCTGCTGTACTCCAAAGTACCCCTAGAGGTAGGCGTACCCCTATTTGAGAAACACTGGTGTAAAAGCTCATTCAAACTCTGGTGCGGACCTAACAACCGAACTCTGGTCTTCCAAGTGCACTAGAGTTCGGTTCACTAGGAGGGAAGTGAACCAAAAAACAGTGCATTTCCTAGCCTGCAATTTCAACTTTACACTTATACTATACTTATACTTATATATGATTAAAGGGATGATAACTTTCAAATCCATAACCTATTATGAGCACACATTGCTCGTCGTCTGTGTGACAACACATCATCATCATCATCATCATCATCATCATCTCTCCTTCACTCGCTGTCTCGTCAGCTGCTCAGATTGTTCGCCTTCTTCTAAAATATTAGAACCGCTAAAGCAAAACCAGAAAACCAAGACTTTATGTATTTGGTGGTGCTCCCTTATTTGCTGAGACCAGGAAGTGTTTGCGAGTTTTACTCGGATGTTCTGTCCAATAGACCAGTGACCGTTTCAACCAGTGACCGTTTCAACCACGTGACGTTTGTTAAAAATATTTATTTGCGTTTGACAAGTGCAGTCTGAACGCAAACTGAACCAAATGAAAATAGCAACAACGTTGCAACTTCGATTGAATACTTATACACCTGTTGTGACAGTATTGATCTGTCCACTGACCTCCCACAGAGGGAGCGTGAAGTGGATAGAAAATGACCCCACCGCAGTCAGTAGAATAGCACATTTACTCTCATTATTGATGACAGTAATTCAGTGGGTGGCCGTCACATACTGCTTGTTTTGTAATGCTTACTGTACCGTTTCACCCACCTGAGCCATAACATGCATCATTACACTGTAACACAAAGCAAAATGCATCCATTTAAAGTAATGACACTCTGACTCTGTCAGTGGGATCAGCAAACTACGCCTACCACTTTTAACCACCATGTAAATGATGAAATCACTATCAGAATTGACTGTTTGCAAAGCCCTGCCCCCCCACCTCAGTTACTGCTGCTACGCCTGACAAACTTTCCGTTTACACTTAGTGTGTATAATAGTTATTTAAGTTCTAACATAACTCTATTAAGCTTATTTTCTAAAAGTATGTTTTCACTTTTAATGTTACAAGAAAAAAAACTGCTTTTAGGATGGGGACCAACCAACAAATTTGTCAAACACAGCTCTATCTTAGCTAGCAATGGCTGGCGGTTTCTGGAGTGTAAACTTGACCAAATCCAATTAGGCGCTAGACGCTAACATTAGCCTAATCTCTACCGTAGTAGCATCCAGGACCAGCTTCCACACAGTCAGCGTGATAACCTGTAACCCCAAACACTAGTTAATTGTGTGCTCCTAGGCCTCATAACACTACTCTACTGTAGTAATAAGCTAGTTAGCCGGACATGCTAACGTTAATAAACTACGTAAGCAGTTATTCCATTCCCTATACTTTTGCTCATGTGTTTTTAGTGTAGGAAAGGCTAAAAAAAAGACACAATTTACCATACTCTTTAAATGAAGAATATCTCTCTCACTTTAGCCTCGTGTACACCACTTCAGCATGTGGAGAACTCCAAAGCTTGACAGGCCTACCGTGTCTTGTTTTTACGCTAGCTAAACTAAAAGTAGTAAGGAGACCGGTGCTGATTTTCAATCTGTGTGTGTCGTTGTGTGTGCGCAGCTACCTAGACAGCCTAGATCGGATTGGTGCGGCAGACTACCAGCCCACAGAGCAGGACATCTTGAGGACCCGAGTGAAGACCACGGGCATCGTCGAGACACACTTTACCTTCAAAAACCTCCACTTCAGGTCAGTATTAACTCATGACATTGACATTTCTTTTCCCGTCACCAGTATTCTCTGGCTGCTCCTCTTATCCACGCAGGAACTCCAGACTGTAATTAATAAGATGAAATGCTTTAAACAAGTGCCTATATTTATGATTGTCTGTCATTTTAATGAGATCTGATTCAATTAGAGCAATACCGGAGCTGTGGGAATGATGACAGAGAGGAGGAATGGTAGGAGGAGAGGGAAGAGAAAAGAAAGAGAAAAGAGGGGAGGAGGCTTTTTCTGACCTCTTATTTAATTACCATATTTCTGCCACTCTTTACGCATGTACACACACACACACACACACACACACACACACACACACACAAAAGTTTTGATAGTCACACAGAGTGCAGAGGTTAATAAACTGTAGACACCAATTATTTTTCTGGATGGATGCACTATCCCACTTCAGCTGATGTTTGTTTCACTTCCTGTCTCAATCTCTCTCTCATAGGCACACTGTTTTTTTATTGTTTGTTCAGATACAAAGGCACACAGTCCATTTAAACATGCAGATAAATGTTCGTTCTGCTGATTGATGCTCTCTGCTGTTACTCTTGCAGTTGAGTAGGCGGTGTGCCGGGTGCTGGGTTTTGTTGAGAAGCCTAAATATTGTGAGCTCAATTGCTATTACTGGCAGTCAGGCAGTGTGTGGGAGACTGCAGTGTTCCTGTACTGGGTGTAACCCATCAACCTACCTACCATTATACCCATCACATGTGGAACTGTTTCTGGGTTCACTTCACTTTAGATTCACTCCTCTCTGCTAGTGGTTTATCTAATGTACTCTACAAACCACAAAAATACAACTTATACATGAGAGTGGTCATTCCAAGCTTATGAAGACATGTGGCGAATGACTTACTTAGATGGAAAAGGTTCATCTGGTCTCAGATATACAGTTTATAGTCTAGTGTCTTGTTTCGTTGCTTGATAGTTTCAGCTTGGGCCCAAAAAACCTTTAGACCAGGAGTCAGCAACCTAAGGCATGCGTGCCGCCACTGGCACACGTTAGCTCCACCAATGGCACTCTAGCAATATGTGTGCAAGAGAGTTTTTTGGAAATGTTCCAATCCGCATACCAAATGACATTATTTACGGAAGTTGATTGACTTTTTCCTCATCTGTATTCCGCCAAGACCTGCCCTACTCTGATTGGCTAGTACTCGTTGCCTACTTTACAGAATGTAGAGCAAAAGAGAAAAAAAATAACACAACGGTGGCAGGCTTCATGTTGATATGGCACACTGTGTAGCAAGAACATTTTTTAATTGCACCTTTTTAATTGCCGACCCCTGCCTTAGACTATGCAACATTAATAAACACCGACACTGTCAGGAGTTAGCCACAGGCTGTCTTTGGTAGCCAAAACTCCAAATCAGCCACGACCTAGGACCACTGTTTTGATTGACGTCCAAAGATTTGACGTTTTTCTCACAATTGTCAACTTTCGTCTCAGAACGCCCAAAATTGCAGTTTAAAGGCGTCTTTAGACGGCTAAAGCAAAAACATCTCATATCACCAGTATAGTACATGTATAGCAATAGTCACACGCTCTTACATTCAAGGAATTACTGAGCACATGCACAATGAGACTAATCTGGCTATCACCATCTTTTAAGATTGAACATTAGTCTGGGGAGTCTGCTCTGTATTTTCTACTGCACAAGAGGCGCGATCAACGGCCATATTTGAAATTACTCTGTACGCAATTGGATAGTCCTTCAACCAATCAGACCAATGTTCCGGGTGACGTACTGGTCCTCCATGAGCGCAACAACGGGGTTTGAGCTGAGCGCCATTCTTTTGGCCACCAGCGGGGCAAGCTGGTAAATTAGACTTTTACCAAAGCCAGTCGGTAGTAAGGCAAACACATCCTTCTTTTGTAGGAATTGTTCCAGGGCAAGTTTCTGTTCCGTTTTCAGAGAAAACTTGCCTTTGAAATCTTTTAAAACAGCAGCGACAGCGGCATCAACGGGTTGCTGCGCTTCGGTGGCCGCTTTGTTGAATGTAAACAAAAAGCTGCTTGCCGTCGCTTCTCTATCGTCATCGTGTTAAACCCGCCAATAGTGCGCCAGGTGGATAAGCCAGTTTGTGATTGGTCCCCGCAGATTTGTAACGGAAGGATAGGAAAATGTACAGGTTTCCAGCCTGAGCTACAGGGCGAAATCAAATCACCAGCAGATCGGGCTGGGTTTACATTAACAATGCTTTTCCAAGGATAACATTTACAATAAGATGAAAGCTGCCAGAATTTGTGAAATCCCATGTCCCCATTGCCATACTTTAGACTCTAAATTTGAGAGATTTTCATGCACAGAAAAATAAAATAAAAGTGAAAAAACCTCTGAGACGTATGGAGCATACACTTGGGTATAGAAACAATAAGTCAGATGTAGACAATATCAGATCATTGCCAATTTAAAAAATTGTAGTTTATGAATGGACCTACAGTACAAAGTCATCACAACTGACTCAGAAGACACAGTTCAACATCCAAGGCTCTTTGGTTTGATATGGTGGTATTATTTGGCACGGGCAGGTAAGGTGACATTTTAAAGTACCACGGTGTGTTTGCACCTCTGTGTGGGTGCGTGCGTGTGTGAGTGCATGCATGAGTGTGTGTATTTATGTCTGTCTCTCTGTCCATCAGGCTGTTTGATGTGGGAGGTCAGAGGTCGGAGAGGAAGAAGTGGATCCACTGTTTTGAGGATGTCACAGCTATCATTTTCTGTGTGGCGCTCAGCGGATACGACCAGGTGCTGCATGAGGACGAGACCACGGTAAGGACCAGAGATGTATAGTAACGAAGTAGAACTACTTCACTACTGTACTTAAGTACTAAAAGGCTGTATCTGTACTCTACCGGAGTGTTATTATAGTCTCCTACTTCCACTTCTACTTCAGTACATATTTTCGATGAGTTTAATACTTTTACTCCGATACATTTTTTATATGCTACATCGTTACTCGTTACTATTATAAAAATGTTACGAATCATTCCAAACCCACATTATCACTGCCAGAGCGGTAGATGGCTCTGTCACCAGGTTTGATGAAGCTGGCTCATCATTGAGCAAATCAAGCAATCAAGCTGTCTTATAAGAAGACCGCGCGTGCTCCCGTTCTGCCTTTCGCTCTGCTGCCTGCCTGCGTTGAGAACACTTGAGCTTTGTTAGTTTGTTTCGAGATGGAAGAACTAGAAACACCACCTTCAACACCTTCAACTTCGAGTGATCGTGAGGGTGAGGAAGGAGCACACCCCTGGCCCTACTTAGTCTGTGTTTTCATTTGTCGGAGTGAAAGGCAATTCATATAGAATGAAGTGCACAAATGGCACACCAACTTGAGCTATCAGTAAGCACTAGCTAACTAGCTACCCGAGGTTCATGAAATGCTGCGGTGTTGTACATTCCTGTCCTTACTGTACTGCTGCTACAGCCAAAGGAATTGTGAGTGTCCTTTAGGCTAAACATTTGAAATAATATAAACAATATGATATTCAAACTTTTGACTGCTTTCTTTAATGACTACATAACACAATAGTTTCAGTACTTGAGTACATTTTAAAATAAACTACTTGCAATACTTAAGAAAAATGTTGAATACTTTAGTACTTCCACTTAAATGTGGTGCTTAAAGAGTAGGGTTGGGTATTGGTTGGGTTTTTTCCGATACCGGTGCTAAAACGATACTTTTCAAACGGTGCCTGAACCGATACTTAAATAGGGTAATAGGGAATAGGGCATTTTACAATAACTTTGAATGCACCACGAGGCTTACTAGTTTCAAGTGAACGCACCACGTCTGTGTTGTTTTTCCGACAACGGCACTATGGCAGCTCCACACTGCTTAACGTCCCGCTGTTGGAATCCTCTACAGTGAAAGAGAGACACCCTTTACACCGTTTAGCTGTCAGCATTTTAACCGTGTTTAATCCAGCTGCTAGCTAACGGTAGGCTAACGTTACCTGCTTTCAAGTGAAGTGTTAACTAGCTTTACGTGCAGCGATGCTCCTGTTGCCTCTAACGTCTGTTTCAGAGCATCAGAGAGCAGCGCAGAAGGCATCTAAGTTGCACCGAAATATAGGCACCGAAATCCGCGTTGCAATTCGGTCCGGTAGATACCAGTCATTTAGGGAGCGGTGCCGTAATAGCACCGGGTTTCGGTACCCAACCCTATTAAAGAGCAAGTCAACTTCTACTCAAGTCACTCTTTTGATAGAGCACTTGTACTTTTACTCAAGTCTGGGTCTCTAGTACTTTATACATGTCTGGTAAGGACAGATCTTCACATCTGTATATTCTCTCTCACTATGTCTCTCTATTCCTGTCTCTCTAAAGCTTTTTCTCTGTCACTTTGTGGCCTTATTTTAATATTTACTATTCTAATATTTATAAATATTGTACGTAAAGGAAACTATATCAAATGGCATCCGTAATGTTATTTCTTACATTCAGGATGTGCGGGAACATGGGTAATAGTCCCCTAAAACATTCTGACACAGGCTATATAACAGTAGGGGTAGGAATCACCAGATACAATATTATCACAATACGGTATTATCACAGTACGGTATTATCACGGTACAATATTATCACGATACAATATTGTCATGGTACGGTATTATCACGATACAATATTATCGCGGTACGATATTATCACGGTACGGTATTATCACAGTACGGTATTGTCATGGATAGGATATTACCACGATACGGTATTACCACGATACGGTATTATCACGATCCGATATCGCGGTGCGATATCATCACAATACGGTATTATCACAATGTGATATCACAGGACGATATTATGCTGATCCGATATTATCACGATACGATATTCTCATGCTACTATATTGTCACAGTACGATATTGTCACGGAACCATATTGTCATGATACGATACTATCACGGTACGATGTTGTCACGGTACAATATTGTCACAGTACAATATTTTCACAATACAATATTATTGCGATTTCAAACATATTGCGATATATTGCAATATATGCCTTTTTTTCTAATTTCAAATTATTACATTTTGGGGAAAAAACTCAACTGCACCATCTAATAGGGCATTAAAAAATAGTGTAGTTTAGTAGTCATCAACTACTCCCCATAAGTCGACTAATAGTTAAATATTAGCGGGATATATATATATACTGTTTATATGCCCTACCATCTAGTCGACTGAAAAAACTATTGATTTTATTATTCTAGTCCCAAAAAGCTAAATTCTCATGTGCAGTTTATATAACAAAAAAAATTATACTTGACATCCCTGTATCGATACAGTATTGTCACGGAAAATATTGCGATACTAAGCTGTATTGATTTTTCCCCACCCATACATAACAGCTAGTATAAAGATGGAGTATACGCTTGTTCTAAATGTAGAAACGATGTTTGAGCTGACCTTAAACACACGGCCTGTGTAAAAGCTTGAGACAGGGAGGGAATAAACATCTGTGGGCATGAAAGTTTTAAAATGTTTATATTTGCATTTCATTTATAAATGTTTCACAATGTTTTAGGAGTGACTGGTACATAAATACAGACAAACTGCTTCCTTTTTTGCTCTGATTTTTTATCCATCTAAATATCCGGTGTACAAAAAGCATCAGCAATCGCCTGCCTTCATACTTTCCGTACAACCAGAACACAATGTGAATTTCTATGGAATTACTTGGTGTTTCCTCTGGATCTCTGTTGGGTACACCATCCTCAGATATCATCGTCATGTAAATATATCAACAGAATACACTGAAGGCCACATTCAAAATACTTGTTGTACTTGTTTGTTTAACAAAACACTTAATACAACAGTGCTGCATCTCTGGTGAACACACTGTTGGATGGTTTTGATGCAAAAATACAAGCGGAGACATAAAGGAGTATATGTGAGTTATTTTTATCTATGCAAATCATTCTTCCCAGCATTGACACTGCAAACCAAGTTGCATGCTGACCAAAGCAAATTACCTGTTTTAAATAATGGGAAGGACATGTACAGTAACATATGTATACAGTATATGGTTGCTCTCAAGGCAAATAATGCTGATTCTGAGATATACAGCAGGTGTAACAGTTATTTAAGATGACTGTATTCACTTTGCTGTTACTTACTTTACATTACTCTTTTAAAATTTGGAGTTGAATACTACAAATGTTGAACATGTAAATAATACAAACGCAAAGTAAAATGTATAAGTAATTTAAAAAAGAAAAACAAATGAGATCATATGCAATAAATAAGCAACTCAAATAATATTGTTCATGTTCAAAAGAGGTAGGAAGAAACAAAAAAATGCAAAAATGACACTGAAGTACAATATAATATTAGGTGAGCATAGAACATTATTGGTGTAGTTTGCAATAAAGCTATCACTCAGAACGAAGAACGGCTAACAATGGTGGAAATAAATCTTTTTCATGGAAGGATTGACACACAAACTGAGGCTACAAGAAGAACACCTGGACAGAAAATGGGAAAAATGTGACTCTATACAAGACTCACAATGACAACACTGGACTACAACAATAGTTAATAGAAACATTACACCCTCAACCAGATAACTCTTTGCTTTGTTTGTTAGTGTTTGTTTGTTAAAGACTTATTGTATAGATTTTTGGTTAAAACAAGGCTCTGGGAATGGTTAAACACAGTTAAAATGGAACAGCTCAGTGTCTCCTCACACGAAGGCCACACCCTGCCGTGTGAGGACGATGTGTGCAACCTAAAAACAAATTGGCTGATTTGAATGCACGGTGCTCACTGCTATTTACCAAGCCCGAAGTGTATCCTCTGAGAATTCCAGGCTGGGAAATTGTGCTCAGTAGCTGCTCTATTTATGCAGATGTCATCAAGCCTCCCTCTGAGCTGGGAGCAGCAGAAGAACGTCAGATGCAGAGAGAAAATATCCATCATAAAACACCCACAAACAGCTTCTAGTATGTGTTGCATATCTGAGGACATTTAGTTGGTGTGCAGTGTTTTCTGTTCTTGCAGACATCTGTCCAAATGTAGGCGATATGAGTTCATGGTAATATTTTGAGTACAGCTGCTATAGTGTCTGCTAAGTTCCATCCCTAAGCAGCAATTTCTAAACTCACTATTTCCAGGGAGAAATCCATTGTAAAGAGACAAAGATACCAAATTTTCCTCATACCTCAATAGATCAGACTGTGGAGCAGTAATATGTTTACATGTTTTATTTATGGCGCTGTTTTACTCTGGTGAAACAGCCCCACAGTCAATTTAATGTTTTACTATGAAATTGCGGCCCCTACCAGCACAGCCCACAGCTGAATAACACGTTCAAATATGCGATTACAATGGGTGTACCAAAAAAGAAAAATTACCAATCAAACAAAAGTCAAAGGACTGCATTAAACATCCCAGATTTATATCTGTTCAACATGATGCGTTATTATTGTTGAAAAGCAAACATTAGCGTGGGAGTTATAATTAGCAGGCGAAAAACCAAATGTTTGTCAGCGAGCGCCCACACCCTCTTGTCAGTTCTGCTACCACACACATTCATGGCATGTGATTCAGAAAGTACAAGTATGCAGTAAAGACATTCTACAATCGGACAGCAACAATAACACCCCCTCCTCACTAATAAGGGAGTGATCAAGTAATACATATATCCCTTTTGGGCAAGGTATTAAAATCACTAATACGCTGAATTTAATTAGAAAGCCAGCCTTTTCCTATAATACTAATCCTGTCTGGACAGGGGTTAAGAGTATCTCATGGTGGATTTTTCCTTTTAGATCTTAGATTCTTAGTATAGCAGACACTTACAAAGTAAGATAATGCATATACAGTACAATTCATACTGTATGTTTATGATTATTGTCATTATTATTATTAAGCCTACTTAGAACCATAGCCTACATATGCATGTAACAATGGTTTGTGTTCCTAATGGTCATTTTCAATACGTCAAGACATGTGAGGCTGAAAGAGGTTACTGGATATTCCTAAAGTTGTGTGACTACTAGCAAATAGTGAAGTGTAACCAGAGAAATAGAAGAGTCATAGATGGTGACATTTACATTTATATTTTCGCATCAGCTAAAACAAACAAATTGTTTTCCTGAAACCAAATGACCTGACAGTACTTTGAACCCCTTTTGCTCCGCTGTTCACTCATTTCAGGGTTTCTGCCGGGTTCACAAAGTTATATTTAATAACTTTTTGAATGAACACTTTGAAATTGTTATACTGGTTTAGTAAGTGGTAAGTATTAAAGTACAATGGAAAGCCGGTTGGGACAATATCACATTTCTCACTACTTCCCAATAACAATAATTGAGAGAAATTGAGTTAATGTGACCTGGACCCGGACGGAGCGCGAGCGATCGAGGAGTGCAAGCAAGAGGATTTTGGATTTAGCACCAAGCGGATTTTTTAAATGTTGGAGCGTTGCCTTATCTTTGCCCCGGGACCGCTCACACCATGAGTCCGAAGCATGCCCAAGCCCGTCTCTGTGTTACTGCAGCGGGAGCAGTACATGCAGATGAACGCCGCCCACCCGATGCCGCCAGTGCCTGTCGTCCGGCGGACTTCTTGCTGGTGGAGTTCCAGGCATAAAGGGAGGGTGGGCGCCGTTCATCTGATAAATACAATGCAGCTTTTGTTCGGAAATTCTCCCCGCTCAAATGCTCTGGACTAGCCGCATAAAATGGATGGTTGTACTAACCAATGAACAATGATAAATGTTTGCTGAAATTGACACTTGCCCATTAAGAGTCGATGAGCTACCTAGCTACTGTAGCTAGCAGTAGCGACACTGTGTTTGCTGCATTTCTGATGGGGCTGACTGACTCCACAAAAAAGGGACAACGCCACCTCCTGCATGCACAATCCACTGCACAACCTCACTTTCAGTTTATTGGTTTCTCCCAACAGCCCGCAGTCAGATACAAAAACATTTTATAACTATCATTACTGCCTATGGCCGGCAAGAGAAAATATTCAGTACTAAAAATAAACTGAATTTAATGCTTTTTAAGACCCGCTGGTACACTGTACTTTGCAGTACCTGTATGATATGGTATGGTATTGCCTGGTTAATGAGGTGACAGGTAACAGGTTGTCTGTTTTGTTTGTGGGGGTTTTGTCCTTTTGAGAGGACAATACAGAAGTAAAAGTCTACCTCACTGGCCCCATGCTGAAGGTTTTCACTGAACACCGTATATCTTTGTAAACATTCAAGTGCTGTATGGAAACGCACACACATGCAGTACAACACATACTACTTCTGCTGCTTTGTAAGTCCCTTCTTTCTATTGAAGAACTGCTTGCATTTTGTTTTTCTCTGCCTCTCCCTGTCTTGTTTCCACACACACACACACACACACTCACATACACACACACACACACACACACGCACACGCAAACACTGTACAAATGACAACTGAGTGAACACTGTCTGGATAAAGTCCTGTCCTCCTGCCTCTAAATACTTTCTTTTCAGCACTAGGGGTGTGTATGTGTGTACTGTATGTGTGTGTTTGAGTTAAAGGGGGTGTCATAAAGGAAGTAGGACGTGGGTGGGTGAGTGGGTCCCTTGCATTTTCTGTTCCTGCTCTAAGCTCCGTCCTGCAGCATCTCTGGCTCCTTCCACTCCTCCTGTCACTCTCGCCATCGACTGTCCTCTCTAACAAATCAGCAGTCAAAGCAGTCAGATCTTCCCCAGATGCTCCACCCACAGACAGGTATGAAACCTTTCGATAGGTTAATACACCTACCATGAGTTGAAAGCAGTGCCTCTTTCTGTTTGTGAAAACAAGGAATTGAATTGTCTTACAGTGTGTGTGTATTTGCACAGCTTCATCAAATGTTGTATTACTATCTGTCTGTCTGTCTGGTCACTTCATTATTTCTCTACTTATTGTACCAACTAGTTAAACCTTCTCTCTCCTGTTGTATGTGAGGCTGCATTGCCTGAATCTCCAGTAATATGCCACATTTCTAGTTGGCTCTATTCTGATTGGTTGATTGGCCCCATCAGTCACCTTGTTTCCACTCCCCTGTCCTAAACTAGGCAATGCAGGATCATAACCAGAAAGAAACTGCTTTCAATTCATCTCATTCTTAAAACGAGTCTCATATGTTTTCATAAGCAATTTTATATGCAGTATGGATAGGATAGTGTTTTTTTTTTTTTAGAATGAGCACTAAAAAGTAACGCAGTAACAACTCAATCTAGAAAGCCAAAATATCATGAGAAAGTGCCTAATGATGGAAAATAGTACTATTGTGTAAAATAATACAAAAATGAATTTCATATTTAATGTATTTAGTTTTCATGCTTTGTTTTAGCTCCATTTTAGATGCTCATTTAACAGTGTACAGATATGCCTTAAATCTTGTTTCTAACGTAGCATTTATTCTTTATATACCCTGTGGAGTTTTCATTGTAAATACAATTTTTTTTATTTTGTTTATATTTAACGTTTCTTAGCAAAAATGCATTGTGTGTATCCAGCCTAAGAAACATGTTCAGTTTTCTAATTTAAATGCGCTTTGTTTACATCAACCTGTTTTTTTATTTATTCTCCTCCCTCATTGGTACACTGCAGCCTTTATTACTCATTACCTCCACAAACTGTCGCTGCCTCCTGCAGATTACATAAACCTCTGATCACGGTGAGAGGGTTGTGTCCTCAATACAGAGACCTTCTTTTTTTTTTTTAAAGCATGGCTCTACAGTGCCTCTAATGGTCACAAACTCCACAGGGTACCTTTGAGCTTTCTTTTAATCATGGTTACATAGTACAGTTAGAGTAGGCAGTGGCTCACAGCTTTAAAGCTAGAAGTGCATGGCTTTGTTGAACTCAGCTGCAACATCCAGCTTACTAATAACTCCTATAACTGATGTGTTGCTACACATACACACACATACACATACACACACACACACACACACACACACACACAGCAGGAAATGCTGTGTCCGTAGACAAGAGGAACTCTTCAGTACTTCCGTTCTGCTTTTTATTTAATCGGTTCCTGTTTGTGTTTCAGTGGTGTGTGTGAAGTATGTGTGTTCTCGATTTGGCTACTTTTCTGAACACACATTTTGTATACTTGTCTGGTTGATTAAGTGTGTGTGTATGTGTATTTGTGTACTATGATCATGCAGATGAGTGTGTTTTAAAGCCCATTTAACCCTCGCTCATCTCTCTTCTATAGAACCGCATGCACGAGTCTCTGAAGCTGTTTGATTCCATCTGTAACAACAAGTGGTTTAACGACACCTCCATCATCCTCTTCCTGAACAAGAAGGACCTCTTTGAAAGCAGGATCGTCAAGTCACCACTGTCCATCTGCTTCCCTGAGTACACTGGTACATATCCACACACCTGGCAGTGATATTTTTTGCTTTAGTTCATATTATATGCTGTATAATAGTATGGACACTAGGAGGCACTGTGGCTGCTGAGGTAGAGCTTCCCCCACCCAGTATTCACAAACATTTAAAGACGAGCTGATTATGGAAAGACAGAAAAGTCCTCACTTTAAGACTTCCAAGTTTTTGGCCAAAGAGTCATTGACTACATTGATAACACTAAACCCAACTCCTTAATCTGTGAACATGTCAGTATAGTCCGCTGTGCTTTCACTTGAGTCACTGATTTCAAAAGATGTTATGACATTGACATGTCTTGCACACCGCTCTTGCTGTAGCACCCCCACTTTTTAAAGAAAACTTAACATTTCTGTCCCTCTGGACCTTTGTCAAGAGTTGTCAAGTTTACTGGAAGACACTCCCATCGATAAGTGGTTGTCAATAGTCCCACAACTGGGCACACGGACTGGGAGAAGCAAGAACGTATTTAAGACCATTGTTGTGTTCATGGTTGGAAATACTCTTGGCAAAGGTCCAGAGGGACCGGAACGTTAGTTGTCTCTACTAAATGGTGATGCTGCAGCAGGATGGTGACGGTGTGCAGGATTTTCCTTTTTTTCCACATCTGTGATATTTTCCAACGCACCTGCACAGAAGCATTGTTGGATGTGCAAATGTTTTCTTGGAAAAATATAAGTCTTCAGATGGAAGTGTTTTGATCTGAGCTCAGTGATCTGTGGGTAGAATTACTCCCTACATAGAGTCATGCATTCCCTCTCTAGCCCTCGCGTTCTCCAACAGCTTATGTCTTAGTTTTGCTTTCCCTTTTTAAATGACAGTTATAATAGTTACAAATATATTATTTTTACCACCCGTAGTTGTGTTATTATGTGGATTTAGGGCTGGGTAGCAAGGCCAAAAATGAAATCCTCAATTCTATTAACAAGACTGGGGACAATTCACAGTTTCAATCGATAGTTTTGTGGCTTAGGACTGTCAGTACCAGTTGCTTCAACTGAGAAGAGCACAGACATGCACATTAATAATCAGTTTCAGCACAGATAGAGCCGAAAAGTCAAACTAATTAACTGTTTGTGCTTCTTACAGATGGCTGCTAGCTAGCGTTAGCCCCACAACTGGGACCCAAGACAGCTAATGTAGCCAGCTATCGTCTGCGTTCACGTGTGGCTAAAAGTAACGTTTGTGCACACGTTGTAATGCCTCAGTTTTCACCAGTTGACACATGGTGCAGAAACGCTAATCTGAATGAAATCATATCAGTTTATATATATTGTCCGGCCCTACGTTGAAAGAACAAACACAAACCAACTGGCTCTATCAATCACTCTGCACATATTAACTTTACAGCATCTTGGCTCAACCCATCTTGCATCTTGGCCTTTATCTTGGGAACAGTTCTCTGCATATTTAAGTAAAAAATGTTTCTTCTCAGTTTTGTGGAAAGAAATCCTAGGGGGAAAAAATAAGGTGAATTTGGCGGGATAATTACGGAAAAAGTACAATTGCTCTGATGAAAGTTACACTGCATACAAGGTTGTGTGAAGAAGGATGAATTGAGAGGAGCACAAATAGACGGGATGGGAAATAGAAGATTGAAGGCCACAGAAAAACACAGCGAAGAAATCAGGTGTGTTATCAGGAGTGCAAAGGAGAGGAGCTTGAGTGTCTTACATACAAGAGAAAAAGAGAGCTAAGACAACACAGGGGAACACAACCGAACGTGAGAAAGCCAGAGAGAGCAAGAGAGTGTGAGAAAATAAGAACGCAATAGACAAAGCAAGACTATGGGAAAGCAAGATGGAGGGAGACCAAAACAGCAAGACTGTGAGAAAGAGAGAATTAGGATTCCAAACCTGCTTCCTCCCCTCTTCTTCTCTTCTCTTCATCCTTTTACATGGCCAGTCTTGTTGCCTATTCTAATGAAGTTGCCACTGAAGCGGACAGACACACCACAGTTCTGCTAATGGCTGAGAACCAAGTAGATGTTAGTGACACTTTGAGCAGAAATGACTCCAATCACTGAGATCGGACTCATTCCATCGGCGTTCTAGCAAATTAAAGAGCAAAATTGAAATCCACCGCATGCCAAATGCTTGCATTACAAGCAGAACTAACTCTCACAGTTAATAATGGAGGGGAACTGAAAGGGCATACAGTAGAGTTGGCACTGCTGTAAAATGAATCAGTATACAGTATAAATAATGCTTCTATCCTTTTGACTCTATGACCTCATATCTGTCACAGTCTTGTACTGTTGCTGTAAAAAGTCTGTGATACATTGGCAATATTCAGAAACTGGCAGCCTTTGCTAACAATACCACTCCATAACATTTTCCATCACATTTCATTTGTCAGTCCAAAATTACCTTTCCTTTTTCTGTGAAAAAGTTGTCCATGTATCACATTTATTAAAGCTTGGCTAGCAGTAAGCACAGCCCCTCTGTACACCTCAGCAGAATGTGTGCTGAGCTGGAAAGTCAAAGGTTATGTTTTCATGAAATCTCAGAAAATAGTGCTGATACGGGAAATGATATAAAGGTCCAGATGACAACAGCTTTTAAGCCTTCACCTCACTCCCACTATATGTCATCGCTTTCTCTCTCTCTCTCTCTCTCTCTCTCTCTCTCTGTGCCTCTCTCCTTAGGTCCAGACACTTACCTGGAGGGAATAGACTACATTAAGGGTCAGTACGAGAGCAAGAACAAGTCACCCAGCAAAGACGTCTACTCCCATGTGACCTGCGCTACAGACACCAACAACATCCAGTTTGTCTTTGATGCTGTCACTGATGTCATCATAGCAAATAACCTGCGGGGTTGTGGCCTGTACTGATGATTCTCTTAAATGTTAGCCAATGTTTGACCTGTGTTTACCTATATGGTACCAGTTTGTACCACATAGGATATGTGGCCCATATCAGTGAAGTCATCAAATGATAGCCAGGAAAATATGGGTTATGGGCTGTGTTTGTGATGTCATCATACTGCTTTACCGTAAGGCTGGCTGTTAGTTCAACTTGACTCTTTATTAATTAATTGATTCTTTGAATGGTTGGTTGGTTGAGAGTTGAGAGTTGTTTTAATGCGTTTGCCTTTTTTACTTCCTCCTAAAGTAGAACCAATGGAAAATTCCAGCTTTGTGCTAGGGCTGGGCGATATGGCCTAAAAAAAATTCCCAGATTTTTTTCAAAAAAAAATTCAATTTATGATTTTGATTTTTCCCCCCTACTTAAAATCAATCTGCAGATGGCAAAGAAATTGTTCAAAACAAGTTTTAACTTTATTTTGTTTTGATTCATACACACACGCACGCACACACACACATATAAATGGGGCATGTATACCATTATAATTATTCATGCCAATTTTGTGGAAATATATATTGGTTTGTGTTTTTCCTACCATTGTTTTGGGGGGCTGAAAGAATGACAAACTTATATAAGTATGCTACAGTATATATTCAACAAATGATATAATGATGCTATATATTCAACAACAAAACGGATGCGTGAGATACACACATACAGTTTTACAGTTTTCACACATACAGATAATTCACTTCTCGTTCCTCGCCTAAAAGTTCAAATCATTTTGACTTTAGTCGCGCAACCTTCGTCGTGTCAGCGGCGTTTAGTAGATGTGTTCAGCCGCAACAGAGCTCCTCAACACCGCCTCTGGTGCTCCGCGTGGTGCTCCGTCAGGTCAGCGGTAATTGGTGGTTCAGTTATCCAAGAATAGGTGACTGTGAGCCAGGTACAGAGCACCGCGAGCTGCCGGTCATTTCGGCGGAGATTACGGTTAAGTAAGAAATGAAACGACTAGTTAAGAAAAGAACTAATGTTAGTCCTTGTCGCTGCCATGTTGTTGTGTATCTTTATGGTAAACGCGTGGGGGGAGGGCTAAGCCCATTTGGCGTAGTTCCGAGCCCAGAGGGGGAGCGTTGACGGATGATGAGGAGAAAAACGATTTTCATTTAAACAAGTCGACGTTAACTACACAATTGAGTTAATCGATAAAATCGATTTATTGCCCACCCCTACTTTGGGCATTTAATTGTACCGAAACTCCAAATTCTTTTGCTGGTGTGCTGCAGAAATATTAGCAGTAGTGGCTTACTCAAAGAACTAGACTTACATTTAAATTTGAGTTGTCACTCTTTTGCCTTAGACCTATGCCTTAGTCACACGAAGGGGCCAATGTGAAACTGATAAATAAGTTAAATTATTTAACTGTGTAAGTTAAATAAATAAGTCTTTATCAGGGTCAAGTTCAGTTGACTCTCAGTTTACGTCAGAAAGATGTTTTTCAGACTTTATTATGTGCATGAGATATTAAACTGTTGACAAGGTTAAGTCCCGCCTACTAAGAAGACATTCAAAGTAAATGCTAAGTCATCAGCAAAAAACTGCATTTGTATATACTTTGTGCAAAATAGCTTATGTGCACACCTTCTTCATTATTTTGCTTGTGTTGTCTTATTTGTTTTATTTAGTTTTCCTGATGCTGTCCCTGCTCTGATGTATGCGGTGCACTGCATTGTGTCTGGCTGCTTTGTTGCACTAAGCTGTGCTCTGTGGAGCTCCAAAAGAATCAGTATTTAATCAGTAAGGACATTATGAACTAAATCATCATATGCATGAATACTGAGAAAAAGATTAAGCAATTATTGTGAAATGATTAGATGAAGTCAAACTTAACTCATTATTATATTACTTTGACAATAGCATTTGTTTTTTTATTTCATAGCACTAGCTTAGCCTGTGACGGGCTACAGGACAGGGGAAAAGAAACAGTGACACTATAATGAAGTAACATTTTATGATAATTTAGGTTTCAATTATTTATTAAATAATTTCAAGTGATATCATTTTCTGTATTCTTGTATTGTTTAGTCATAATAATATACCAAGTTATGAAATTGTATTCATTGGTTTGATGTAGCCCATTTTGTAGTTCTGTATCAAAGTTCTATAACATAATGATTGAACAAGTAGGGCCAATTAATGACACAGTGTCCATTCATCTGGTCCTGTCCTTCGCTGGCCAAAGAGAAAAGAGTCCAAACAGCCTCACGTCAGCGTCAATACAGCAAAGCCTCGCTCTACAAAACCTGTGGGAGGAGAGGGATTATCAGAGTGGACTGCTCAGAATATAAAATACAATGAGACCAAAGGTAATCCCATTTATTAAACATGACTGTTCTTCAGTCAAACTCTTAAAACACATTTCTCTTATTTTTTTACTGCATTTTGAATTGATGGCAATTAAGTTCACTAGTTCAGATTTTATAGACCCGGTTGGTCCAATTTAAAGCCCTTATGTGTAGATGTGTTGTCGTTCTCAAAATCCCTTCACTACGGTAAACGACAACAAACTTCGAGCCAGCAAGCTACACGCTGAAAATGGCAAGTTTTGAAGAAACTTCGGATGGTGCAACAAGGCAGGCCTGCTTGGTTCTTTCAGGGGAATGATTGTAAAGATTTACAAAGAATATGTTTACGGGATAAACTGTCTAACTGGGGCGTTTGTGGACAGATTGGGAATTGCTGTGGACAAAGTACACACGGAGATACACTGGGAAGAGCAAATTACGTTTAACCATGTACCCAGCTGATTTAAAAAGCTCACATTACTGTTTTGTGTGAACAGTTAACTTAATTTGGTGGAATGTGGCGTTTTCTTTTGCGGGGTGCAAATGTTCCACCAAAACAAGTTCCTTTTCCGAGACTATTTTGCAGTGCCACCGTCGCTGCGACCGGAGCTTAGCGCCAGCCAAGACGATTGTGATTGGTTTAAAGAAACGCAAACAACCCACAGCATTTTTTTTCTCCTATTCCAGAATGTATCTGTGGTGTAGCCACACCTTACTCCACAGCTCTGTGGAGATCCGTCTGGCAATGCAAGACTACAGCCACAATGATTGATTGCGCCAATTTTTACTAGAATGAGAAAAGTCATTTCATTAAAATAATTTAAAGATGCTATAATCAAAAAAACATTTGGGCTTTAAGAAGAAAGAAATTATTTTGAAAACAATTAGAAAAAAATATGCATTTTGTATGTTTATGTTGTATGTATATGTAAGCATAGACATGTTCATTGGCAGTAATCTTGTTAAAAACTGCAGCGTCAGTCATCAGGTCAGGTTTGAGCAATGGTTGCTTATTATTTTTTTAAATACTACTCAGCAAGAGTTCATACAGCAGAACTGAATTGTGTGTTTCCATGTTGCAAAGGAATAGCGTTAATAATATTAGTGTTTTGGCCTTGGAGAGTGAAAAAATGTTTGTAATTGAATTTGTATCTTTGTAACATAATGTCTTTTGATCAAAGTTAGAAGAGGTTAGCAGTATAATTTCTTTCTTTCCCTTTGCCTTAAATGTATAATATTTGAATTTAAAGTGAGGAAGTTGCCATTTCTTCAGCAATGTCACCTCTGGTTGTATTTTTGGATTGATTTTTCAGGCTCTCGTGTCGCAGCATTCATAGGTCCACTATATCTACAAATTTAAATCACTTTAAATGAAGAGCTATATGAATATGAAGAGGTACAGTACATGTAGTGCTCTGACTCAACCAGACAATTCCCAGACTATGCTTCAAAGGCAGGATTGATTTTAAAGGGCCCTGGAGCCACATTCATTTTGTGAGTCTGCACTGTGTAATATCCCCTATTGTCCACCTCGCTGCCTTAATAAGCCAGAGGTGAGCTTTGAAAGATTGTGTGCTGGTGGGTACATATAGTCCTCTGGAACTAGGATGTCAACCCTGTGACTATTCTTTCAGCCCCGATGTTTTGCTTTCTGCTGAGCGAGTTCCATTTCTGCTGGATAGTAGCCGTCCCAGAGCAGCTGTAGGGTTGAGGTTTGATGTAGTGCACAGCTTAGTTGAGATGAAAAGTGTTGTGTGCAATGTGTGGGAACAGAATTTAAGCTGTGACATTAAAGCCAAAGAGATGCATATAATACCAGGACAATATCATCAGCTTCTCCCTTCTCTCTTTATAAGCAACAGTTTACAGCAGCATATGGAATATGAGCTTTGTTTGTCTGTAGGACTTTGTTGAATTGACCGAGCTGAGTGTGTTTACAGCTTTACCGGTGTGAGTGCTCTCTGGCAAACAGAGGTAGAGAACTTCCTTATTTATTTATGAGCAGGGCATTTGCTTCATTCTACTCTCCCCTCCACACTCAAACAACGTCTTCACCCTCTGCTCAAAGCTGCACGTTTTTTGTTTTGTTTTTTTTAACAAGGGGATGACGACATCGTCTCTTCCTGCTACATCTGTGCCATCTTTTTAGAACTGTCTGTAGTACCCCGAAAAACGCCCCCATAAGTCGTTTGTTCAAGCCGCAATTTTGCCGTGGCGGCGCCCTCATAGTAAGACAGGGTAGTAAGGTGACAAAGTATAAGAGCACCATCATCTGCATAAGGAGATAGGTCGGGGTGGGGGATGGGTCAAACAAACACAGGACTTTCACCCAGGAAAACATCTGCGTCACATGGGTAACCGGAAGTGAAGTAAAGTTACAAATGTCAATGATTTTAACCCAAACCACGATCTCTTTCTAAACTTAACTAAGTATTTTATATAGTGTGTGTGTGTGTGTGTGTGTGTGTGTGTGTGTGCGCGCGCAAATGTGTACATTGTATCTGTTGTGTGTGAGACAACATCAGCCCATGTGGTGGAGTCAGTATCTGTGTTACTTACCCAGAAGGCACCTGTCTACCCTTTCCACACACATGCCCTCAACACACACACACACACACACACACACACACACACACACACTGTACATACACACACTGAAGATGCAAACACACCCATGGGACTTTAAAATGTCACACTTTTACATTACTTGCCCGTGCCAAATACTACCACCATATCCAACTAAAGAGCCTTGGATGTTATTTGGTTCTTTTGGTTTATAATCTTCTCCTCTGACTTATTAGATAATATGAAAGTACAATGATCTTACCGCACTGCAGTGACTTGTAATAAACATAAAACATCAAAAGTGTTTGTCCTGAAATGATGTCAACATAAGTCCACGTGAATGATTTCTATGATCTCCCTTCTTCACTTCACTTCAAACCTCTGTCAGTGGTTACATTGTGCGTAGAAAACCAATTTTATTTGTAGTTTGCATAGGAGCCCAATCAAATATTTCACACTGACATGCAGAGCATCTGTGCTTAATGTTTAAATGTGGGGGTTATTTTAAATGCTGTATACAGAAAAGACAATACAAACTCTTCAGATCATTTAAACATTTGCACTTTTACATAGTAGAATCATGCCCTTGCACAAATAATTAATTGAATGTATCATGATTATTAATCATCCCCACTTAATGCGGGACACTTTGCTTGTAGACACTTTCTAGACCCTCGCCTAAATCGTTTTTTAGTGTCTGTGTGTCGCTATTTTTATGCCTGAAAGCCTAAAGAGCAGCCAGCAGTAGACAGTAGACATGAGCTGTGGAACAAAGGGCTGGTGAAATCTTCATCCACAGTAAGTTAGAAAGCCCCAATTCACATTCAGCTGGACATGCCTTCATTTGTATTTGCCCTCAGGCTGGCAATGGCAGCATACTGTTCGAGCTTTGTCTTCCAACTTCTTTCATTGCTGTGTTAACCTCAGGCATCGCACAGACCAGGATGTATCCATGTTTCTGCTGTACAGATTCTTCAGTGGAATATCAGAAGTAACTGTTACTGTGATTGTGTTTTTTGTATATTTAAATCACATATAGTGTTCTTTAATAAATACTGTAGTATTTTTTTTTTTGGTTAACCTTAATTTTATACAATATTAAAATAACCTTGCAATCATCTGAAACATGATTTTTGTGTCCAAGCCAATATTTGCGCGTTTTCACTCCGTTCCTGTGCACTCGCTCACAGTGAGATTCCATTGGAACGAATTGATTTTGCTGCAAAATGTTGCCCTTTTAAATGCTGGCATAGCATACCAGTATACAGGATATTCAGTAAATGGACCAAAACGTACCCACTGTGCAATTTAAAGTAACTACAATATAAAAGTGTGAAATCAGTTTGAAGTTCGATGAAGGACTCTACTTGTGCGCCATCCTTGTTAAACTGAACTCTCATTTCATTGATGAGTAAACCGACACACAATTAGAAAGTTGTAGAGCCAAAAACATCCCTTTGGGGGTCATTTTCCGTTGCGCTTGGTCGGGACTCTTGGCGTCACTTTTGACACTCTGGGTCAACGTGCATGGTAAAACCACTTAGGGTTAGGCAAAGATCATGGGTGGGGTTACAAAATGTACGCTTCAGTGACACGCAGAACAAGAACGGAACACCAACCGCTCTCTCCAGGGTGAAAGTTCGACCCATCCTCCACCCTAAACCTACTTACACGCATTTTAGGTCTTTCATACTACTCGCCGTTGTCGCTCTTAATACTGTGTCATCTTCCAGCGCCACGGACGATCTACTGCTATGCCCTGCGCGTCCCATACAGACGCCAGAGGGTGATGTTTGCGTCAGTATGTGATGCTCAGAGCCACTGACCAAGCGTCAGTATTTGATGAGTTGGTACGGACAAGCTAAATAACTCTACTCTCTCTTTAGATTGCGGCTTGTTGTTCCCTCTTCGGCGCCCTTCCACTACGTCATACAGTATGCTGCATGGGGGGCTTAGTGCTGCCCAAGACGATTGTGTCTGTATCCCAGAATGATAAGTGGTGTGGCCAGACTAAACACCAGCGCTGATACAGCACTATGGAGATAGGTCTGGCTATGCAAGACTAACGTGTGATAGATGGTGATAGACAGATGTTGAAAAGTGCCTGCCCTTTTTTCAAACAGTTTCCAAAGATGGCTTTTCAGATGGTTACGAGTTACAAATGATCTGGCGCACCAGTTTATTTATTTCTTACAAATAACTCTCTCTCTCTCTCTCTCTCTCTCTCTCTCTCTATTAGCTCTAAAGCTATTAATGGTTTATAAGGTAAAGACAGGCTCGATGCTTCCCTCAGAGAGGAACTATGAGCAGATCACTCTGTGTGTGTATGTGTGGGCATGTACATGTGTGTTGTGCTATGTTTTTTTGCTTGTGCTATCTGTCCGTACTCCCGCTGGTTTACCAATGAACCCCAAACAACCAGTGAGAAATGACATCAGCGGGCGATGCCGAGGGGATAGTGCCTAATGTAGTAGTAATGTGTAGTCCCAGAGAAAAACAATTGACTCCCATGGGCTGCAGAAGGAGATATGTGTGGGTAATTGTGGAGTGATCTTATGTGAATAATACAATCAGTGGTTCATTCAGGTAACAAAGGTCCTGATGCATCTGGGCAGCAGGTGGTGGCACAAAAGAAATCTTAGCGCCATTCAATGCTTTATAAAACATAAACAATTTCTGAAATCCCACAATGGCAGCCAATCATATTTTAACTGAATTTAGATCCCATGTTAGATGTAAAGGAGCTCCTTTGGTGTCTTTTTGCTGACTTATTTATCCTTCTAGTTTAAAAGTAGAGTTTGCCTGTAAGGTTGCTTTTGGGTCGTCTTAAAATATGTTCAGTTCCCACTCAATAAAATGAGCACTTAAGCCTCTTCAGAGCCAGGGAGATGCTACTGCTGGACTTAGAGATGATTCAGAAAGCCGCAGGGCTCATGACTGTAATGAACTTGTGTAGAATTAAGGAGTCAGAGTATGAGCTGGTAAGTCATTGTGCTCATTATGCTCTCAAACACCTGTCGGTGTGTGTGTGTGCGTGTGTGTGCGTGCATGTGCGTGCATGTGTTGTATTTTACTGAGCACTGTAAAATATATCTGCTGTATCTCCCCTACTGCTGTGATAATTTATTCAAGGTTGTATTTATACATTAAAGAAATGACAATAAAGCACCACATGAGTAACTTAATATGTGTGATTATTTTCTGGACCTAGTTATTTTGTGTCTGTCCTGTATGTGTGTATTTGCAGAATATAATAAATGGCAATACTGAGGATGTTTGTTAATTGATTTTTTTTTTTTTTTTCTCACTTTCTGTGTTTTCCTAAACCGCAATTGTAAATGTTGAAAAGAATTTCCTGAACAGGCCCACTTTGTATGTTTTTGGCTCATTTGCGTCGAGTTTGGCCATAACAATGATATTCTTTCATCAGTTTCCCTTAAAGATATGTGGTAACTTTAACTTTTTCCTTCTTTCCTATTTTCTCTTTATCATCATCCATTCACTCCCCCCCCCCCCTTCATCTTTCTGCTCCTCTTATTTGTCCTCTTTGTTTAATCTTTATCTTTCTTTTACCTGTTCCGTTAATCTCCTCTAATCACATTATTCTTTTATTTTTATTCTTTTTTTCCCCCCCCATCTTTACCATCCATTTCTTTCTTCCCCCACTTTTTCTTTTCTCGTCCGCAGAATCGCATGCACGAGTCTCTGATGCTGTTCGACTCGATCTGCAACAACAAGTTCTTCATCGACACCTCCATCATCCTCTTCCTCAACAAGAAGGATCTGTTTGCAGAGAAGATTAAGAAGTCAGCACTCAGCATCTGCTTCCCTGAATACACAGGTAGAAAAAGAAAAGAATTGTCAGTTTTCCTGAGCACAGAGCTGAGAAATAGCAGCTCTGAAAACACGTATGCAGCAACGGAACTTGAAAGGTGCACAAAATTGATTTCCTACAGAACACAAAAAGCTGCAAACCAGTGAAGCCCGACTCACCATTGATTGACTGATCAATTTGTGCAGGTATAAAATGAGAAAAAAACCGCTGTTCCGTTTTAGCTTTCGCCCACATTTCTGAGGAGGCTGTTCATCTGCGGACTAGTGCAACATAGGACCACTATTACATAAAAGTCAGTCTTGACAAATGTCTTTTTAGGAATAGTTTGACAGTTTGGAAAGTATGCGTCTGCACTTTTTCGTTCGATGAGAAGATTGAAACCACTCTCATGCCGGTACCTTAAATATGTAGCTGGAGCCAGCAGCCGGTTAGCCTAGCTTAGCATAAAGACTGGAAGCGGGGGGAAACAGCTAGCCTGGTTCTGTTCAAAGGTTACAAAATATGCCTACCAGCATCTATAGTTCACTAATTAACCTGCTTTATCATGTTTGTCTCGGTTGGCAGTACCTCAGTCAGTAGGGAGTTGGGTTGGGAACCGGAGGGTCGCTCGTTCAAGTCCCTGTACGGACCCCCCCAACTGCTCGGGGCGCCTGTCCAGCAGTCGCAGCCCCCTCACTCTATCTCCATCATCCCTCGCTATCTCCCTCTCTTCTCTCTTCATGGCTGACCAAGCGTGACTGTCTCCTGCTCTCTGACTCCCACTGCCTTCCTTTTCACTGCCACGGCTACATCTGACACGCACCTCCACATGAAGATATCTGACCCTTTTTTTCATCCCCTCACAGCTTCCATTTCAGCCTCTCGGCCCATATAATATAATAATCTCGCCCCCATAAGTTGTTTGTCCAAGCCGAAATTATTTGCCGTGGCGGCGCCCTCATAGTAATTAAGATAGGACCAAAGCAGGAAGTAAGGTGACAAAGTATAAGAGCGCCATCATCTGCATAAGGAGATAGGTCGGGGTGGGGGATGGGTCAAACAAACACAGGACTTTCACCCAGGAAAACGTGTCAGTTTTGGTCGGTTTGGGCACAAAAACTACTTAGTTTAGAAAAAGATCGTGGTTTGGGTTAAAATCATGGACATTTGTGACAATACTTCACTTCGGGTTACCCATGTGACGAAGAACGAGACGTAGTTCTGTAAAGTTAAAGAAAAACTCACCATTTATTTTTACATTTTTCATTTTCAAACGGGACACGTTTACCTGGGTATTATACTTTGTGTCTCACTAAATCAGTTTTACACACAGTCCTGTGCAGCTTCTATCCGTGGACATGTTGTTACGCTGTTTGAATGCACAAAAACCAGCGTAATGCGTTGTTATCAACTGCTAACAATGGCTAACCTGGCTAGAGCTAAACCCCACAATGAAAAATCCGATTTGTAAATGGAACGCGGTCAACTCGGGGGGTGTGAGGTCATTCCCAGCTCCGGCTTCCGAGTTCCAGAGGTAAATGGAACGCACTATAAAACCGAGGGAGTGTCAGATTAACAATGCCACTGTTGGAGAAGTGTATCATCTACGATTTTCTCCGTCTCTCTCTCTCTCTCAGGACCCAATACTTATGATGACGCAGCAGCTTACATCCAAGCACAGTTTGAGAGCAAGAATCGCTCTCCAAATAAGGAAATCTACTGTCACTTGACCTGCGCCACGGATACAGGAAACATCCAGGTGGTGTTTGACGCCGTGACCGACATCATCATCGCCAACAACCTCCGAGGGTGTGGCTTGTACTGAGCACAGCCACAAACCCCCGTAATGTCCTCCCCCTTTGTCCCCTCTTCTCTCTCACCCCTCCTTTCCTCTCCCCCCACCTCGTTCCGCTTCCTTTGACACTGCTGTGGAAATGATGATGGTGATGATGACGATTCTGCTGATTATTTAAAGAAAAAAGGAAGAAAAATGCAACTAGGTACATATTATTAATGAGGATAATTAAAAAAAACAAAAAAAACAAATAGGCATACGTATATAATATAATGTTTTTAGTTCTTTTCTTGCTCCGACTTTTCCTGATGTTCCTGGCCTGCTGCCAAGCAAACAGATTTGTTTTAGTAGAAAATACGAAACCCTGCCGCCTTGAAAACTTCTTGAACAAAGTCAATGAAAGCGTCCGTTCCCCGTCCTCCTCTCTTTTTCTTTCTCAGCTGTGTCTTATGTTATTACTGTACTTTTTTTGGGCAGATTCTATTATTCCTATGAACATGACTTCTGTTTTATTTTTGTTGATCGTGTGTATATTTATTACATGAGTATCAGTCTGTACACTGATTTTTATTCACATTTTGCCTCACCTTGACACCTTTTATTTGTGTATTATTTTGTTAGTGTTTTGCTATATTAGTGATTATGTAATAACAATCGTTTGCGGAAATATGTGAAAATGTCGATAGCACTAGAAAACACCGGACAGGTCGGCGAAAACCTTAAAAAGAAAACCTCTCGAGACCTGCTGAAAATGACAAACACTGATTTTAACATTAGTCTTTTGTTTACATTAGCCAAGACATTTTAAGATGTCTGTTGTCAATTTCCTTCTTTTTTTCCCCCCGTTCTTTTTAAGCAAGTATCATTTTACTTCCCCGCAATCCAGTTTTCAGCCACAGGAAATGAGGCTTCCCGTTTCCCCAACTTGGCCTTAGCCATTCGCCAACAGCCGGTCGTGGCCAAGCCCGACCGCCAATAGGAAATGTGCTAAATGTCCGATCAGTGCCATGAAAAAAGAGGTACTGTACTGTAGATAGCTACGCTTTTAGAAGCAAGTCCACAACGTTATAACTCTACCTTCCTCACTGTTATAACCTCTAGACCTACTAACATTCTCCATGTAGGGAAACTCATTCCTGGGTTGATAATGATTGATTCATTTATTAATTTATTTATTGATTGATCGCCTGTACTACACATACTGTACCTCTTTCTCTCTCTTTCGCTCTCTCTCTCTCTCTCTTCATTGACACACCACCACCATGCCTTTATTTCTCTCACCTCCATCCATCTCTCTTTCTTTTTGCAATGGCGCCCTGCCGTCCTCATTTCGGGGTCAAAGGGCCCCAGGCTTTCTTTCCAGCCCTTCTCTCCCCTCCCTCTCTCTTCTCTTTCTTCCTCCTTAAAGCCCTGACACAGATAGCATGAGATACTCAAGCCTTTGTATAAAGAGACCAGTTAATTCATAAAACTTAAAAAAAAAGAAAAAAAATTAAAATAAATCTTCACGTAGATACTGTTGAGATAATAATAAATACATGAAAATCATTTCAATAAAAATAGCAAAAGATGAATAAAAATGATGGGAAAGAGCCGAGAAGACAAGATGGTCCTGAGTTGGACAGGGGCGGGGTCAAATGAAAAGAAAACTAAATGTGAGAGTCAAAGTTTCAAAGGGTTGAAAGGTCATGTGGGATGCTTGGAAGAAGAAGTGTAGATTTAGGGGTTCTTGTAGTAACACGTAGAATACAAACGGTCAAAAAAGGACAAAAACTCTACACCTATAATAATAATAATAATAATAATAAAACCCAATGAACGTGGGTATTACAACGTCAACAACAGCAACGATCATTATGATCATGTAATATTCTTAAAAGATAATCTTTCTTGTTCTTTGTAGCTACGAAACATTTTTTTCTCTCTATATCTCCCCTTTTTTTAAAATAAAGATGTTTTGCAAAGGGTTCCGGTTTGACAAGCGAGCTCGTTTGGAACCATGACGATCTCCGACTGACCCCGTGTTGTTGTAATGCTCTGAAACTGTGCGCCACCCCCCCTCTCCTTTTACCGTTTTGCCTGTTTCCCTGCATCAGAACCGTGTCCTCACTTTAGCCTGACTCGGAACAATTAAATATAATATTATAACAATATCTATTTTTTATTATTTCAGAAAAAGGAAAAAAAAAATAAACCACTTTTTTTGGGGGGAGAGCACGTTTCTCGCTGCGTCCGCTAGTTAGGGACGCCGCATGTTCGCACATCAACGCTGTACAAAGTCATGCTCCTTTCTTCTTCTGTCTCTTTTCAGTTTGACACACCTTCCAGGTCTACAATGAAAAGCACAGTTCTCACATGACACACACACACAAAAACACACATAATAAGTAGATTTGGAAATTTGTTATCTGTCCCTACCTAATCTATGTTGCCCCTCATCCATCTATCTATATAGGCCTCTCTTTCTTGCCTTCTTGATTTCTTGTTTTGAAAAGATAAAACAACTGTGTATAATGACACGCTATACCTGTTTCTTTGGCGTTTTGTTCCTGTTACCTTCATTATTTTGTTTTCTCCTCTTTGTTCTGTTCTTTACCCAGTGAATTCTTTTTCTGTGCAGCTTTCTCTCTCTCTCTCTCTCTCTCTCTCTCTCTCTCTCTCTCTCTCCCCCCCCCCTTCCCCCCTCTACTCCTCTTTAGTGAATGGGTGTTATTTCATGTGGGATGTCCGTGCTGGAAAAACCAATCGAATGTAGTGTTTACATTAAAAAGCCACTGTTTTCATGACTACAAAAAAAACTCTTCTTGGCTCTGAGTCATTACGTTTCAATGTGTCTGTATTTTTTACCTTTGAGGAAACTGCTGCCAAGCAGTGTCACACATTGAGTCACAATGCAATACACCCTACCTACATGAATATGTAGAGCAATTCAGAGCAGATATATTTATGAAATCTCCAGACTTAAAGTAAAGGGTGTCTTGAGATATATGACCAGAAATTATTTTTCATTTTCTGTTGACTGCAGTGCTGTCGTACTTCAGCCCGGAGACGTTTTTCTATTGTCTACGACTTGGCCATTTATCTCGACCAAGTCCGGCACTAAGTAAATTTGGTCGAGACACTCGTAGTCCCCAGACAGTGTATCTTAATGACTTTGGTGAACCCCAGACTTTTTCACCATAAGGTTGACATTTTGGGATTTGAGTTAAAAATCTCGACAACTTTTGGAGCGATTGCTATGAGGTTCGTACAGACAATGTTCTTCACAAGATGAACTGTAATAACTTTGGTAAATACTGTGACTTCATTCAATAACATCATCAGGTCAAAGTTTTAACTGTCCAATATTTTATAAACATGGTTCATGAACAAATAACATGGATGTATTAGGGCACAGTCACACATGCGCAAAATGAACATTGTGGATTGTCCGCCTCCCCTATACTTGCATTCTATATGAGGAAAGGGGTGAATAAAACATTGCTTTCTGGTTGCAAAGTAGCCTGGTTGACACCAGACCCTTCTCAGTTGTAACTGAGAGCAGGTCTGGGGAAGGTTCATTAACAGCCCATTTCCAAAGCGGCGTCACCAACGGACGCCGCTGAAATGCCTCTATCGCCTTGGATAGTCCTTCAACCAATCAGACAAACAATCTGGGTGACGTAGCAGCGACAGCGCCATCAACGGGTTGCTTCGCTTCGGTGGCCATCATGTTGAATGTAAACAAAAAGCTGCTTGCCGTCACTGCCCTATCATCATCGTGTAAAGCCTGCCTCAACGGTTGTGATTGGTGGCTCGGTTTGGAAAAATTGGAAATGGGCTCTTGGCCAGACTGACTTGCAGAGCAAATCTCAAAGGAGTTACATTTTTGGTGAACTTTGACCAGCGAAGTCACAGCCTCAACCAATAGCAAAGTGTGGTTGACCCTACTTTGCTGTCATTGACTGAAGTTTTCTGAGTGAGCCCAGATGGAGGAGACATTGATTGTTGCTGTTTCTAACCAGCCGGTACCGCCTCGGCAGGTGATGGTCACCCGTCTGCATTTGTGCATGTGTGACGGTGCCTTTAAGAGAGCTGGATACAGTGCGGCCACTCAGCCTTGCTGCCAAAGTGTCCCACTGGCCACTGGCCACAGTATTGCAATGAAAAAATCCCCTGTGGCCGAAATAGCATTTTCCCATTGACTTATTTTAAAAGAGATATCTGTAAAATTGTTGACTGGGAGACCTTTATATTTGTAAAACAATTTTTATTTCCGTGACGTCATTCCAATGTGAAGCCTATGGGCCGACCAGAAACACGTGGGTGGGTCCAGCGAGGGAAACACTAATGTGCATACGTGCAGTGGGCCGCACAATGCAGAGACAAACCCAGAAGCTAGTAAACATTTTTGGCTTATATTTAATATCTCCAGATCAATACAGTGTAGATACTTACTTTTTTCTGTTTAGAAGAAGAGAAATGCGCTCTTTCAACGAGGTCCTCTAACAATATTACAGTGTTTTTGTAAAATAAATGAATAATTATTAATCCAAAAATAAACTCAAGTAATCTCTCCTTTGCTTCGCGACCCAGGCACTCGCCATGTTTTTACAAGTGCTTCGGTGCCTTTGTAGCCCTTACAGAAGCTTAGTAATCCAGCCTGAAACTTCAGTGACTTTCTGAGACTTTGCACGAGTAATTCCAGAGCGATAAATTCACGATTGATTAGCTATTTGCTGTATTTAGTCATCTTTTAGTATCAAAAACCGACGTATTCGCGTTAGCCAGTGCCATCTCGGATTGTGACACCTTGACTGACAGCTGTGTAGGCCAATCACATGAAGTCATTTCAGGATCGAGTCTGTGTGTGTGTGTGTGCGTGCGTGCGTGCATGCGCATGTGGTTTGCTGTGGTTAGGGGGTGGCGCACAACATTATGTAATAAAACGTCAATATGTAATACATTTCTCTGCATCTTGTAATGAATTATTACATAATGCGGCGGTTCTTACAAAATTCAGGGGTTGCGTCCACGCTGAAGTACAGTTCTGGCTTCAGCCACGGGAACAGTGAGGGGACTGCACCTTGCTTCAACGCAGCGTAATAACTCCTGAAAATAATCAAAGTATGTCCATCTCGCAAATGTAGAATCAGTCTCTGCAGTCATCTCAACCATAGAATTCTAGCAACAGGAATTAACACTCAGACTTTTTTTTTTCTCTGGTGCCAAAACAAAACACGGGTTAAAATTAGTTGTAACTCGCGTTGCTGAGATTGTAACAGGTATAATATTACAGAAATGTTATTAGGAATACATTGTATTACTGCCTTACAGCAAAAAAGGAATACATGACTGTAATTTCATTACTTAACATTTACACTTACTGATGTTTACCAAATGGTGTAGTCCGGTGACTTTCGTGCACAGAAGCGAGTGATGCATTTTACATCATCGCTGAGAAAGGAAAACCACAGCGCACAGCTTTGGAGACGAAGAGGACATAAAAAAATGACAAGATAATTACATCTTCTGAAGAGTCCATGTTTTTTTAATCCTCCTTGTCCTCCTTGATTTGACAGGTTAAACGCTACTGGAAACTGCGTGTAGGAGGGGTGGTGCACAATCACCGAAGGCTTGCATCATGTGGATGTTTTGTTATGATTACTTGCGACAGAAACTATGCACCATAGCTTTAACCTAGGTTGAAGATTTTTCAACTCTGTCAGGTGGGTAACTTCTATCAAAATGGCCTACCTCCTCTAGCCTAGAAATCTAGACGCACCCTAGCGGCAGCAAATGTAATTTGCAGCCAGGGTCAGTCTAGCAACTCTCCGTTGGCTTGCGAGCTGGAAAAGCCAAACTCCAGCCGGGCCAATCACATCGTGTATAGAGTCGATGGGCGGGCTTGACATAATGACAGCAGAGTTACGTTTCCGTGTGAATTCCCTGCTACTTGAAAACGAGGACGATGGCTGCTGCTGCTGGCGAACAGCGGTCTTTCGAATCGGCTTTGGCCGCGACTCTGGAAGACTTGGAGTTAAGCTTTTCTTTAAGAAAAGAACAAAGAACGGCACTGAAGTCATTCTTAAAAAAAGGAAGATGTGTTTGGAGTTTTGCCTTGTCATAGTTGAATAACGACAATGACGTTTGGTGGGTAAATAGGACATACATAGAAGCTCAAAATCCCATTGATACCCCTTTACTATGAAAATCTCATATTTTGAAACTGCTGCTGAAAACGGGCAAATCTCAACAAAGCTAGAAGTTGACGTCAGCATCCCAAATCCTAGTCTTTGTCACGCCCCAACATTTGCATAGGCTACACCACTGACCTGAGGTCAGCTTAGTCTTCTGAATCTAGCTAGGTCATGCAGATCTCCAGAGGTCTGCTATTTAATTACTAAATTCACTTCTGAGATTTATTTATGCGAGGAATCTACTATGTAGAGGTCAAATATGGGCCGTTTTACGAAAATTTATGGCTAATTGCAAATTTTGTCCGACTGTGTGTCGGGAGTTCAGCGGCCGGTGCTGCCTGTGTTGCTGCCTCGCCGCCCGGCCCGCCTTCCTTCACAGACCCCGGCCTGCTGGGAGGTAGATGGAGCTCCGTCACGGCTGGCAGCCCACGGTACTCCATACCCGTCAAAGTCACCGTTTTTTGGGTTAATGGACTACCAAACGCCGCTGCCCTGACAGAACTCCAGGGCCTGCAGCTCCCCTCTTCCTGCTAAATGGCCGTTGTGTGTGAGTGAGAGCACGGTCAGCGAGCTTGTTTAGCCAGCAATCTCTTACCACAGGTTCCAGTTAATGTATAATGGATATGTGTGTTGAGTTATTTAAACAAGCGATCGGGGAAATAAACGCCTCTTGTCCGCGATTCTCATTGATAAAGCCTGCGGCTGGATGGAGCTCTATCAATGAGAGCTAGCTAGCCTCCTCTTAGACCTCTGAAACGAAACCCCTAATGTTCACAAAGATGCACTAAATTGAAATCGTTTAGCCATTGTTAGCTTCATAAGACCTTGGGGTAGCTGTTATATAAGTGGCGTGACGAAATTCAAACTGTAAATATACAAAAGTTATGTCGAAAGTGTAGCAACAATCTTTTCCCATAGGATTAAATGGGACACATAGCCTAGCTAGCAGCTCCTCCTAAGGAGACCCCTCTTGTTCACAAAAATGCATTAAATTGAAATTGGACGCCATTGTTAGCTTTATAAGACCTTGGGGTAGCTGTTATATAAGTGACGTGACGAAATTCAAACTGTAAATATACGAAAGTTATGCCGGCAGCAGGCAGCCAGCCAGCTCCGGAGCTCCGCGGAGCCCGAGCCCCGGTCGTCCAGTAACCGGGAAACTGTGACTTTCACTGGGTATGGAGTTTGCCGCTTTCTCGTCAGACTGTGGAGCTCCTGAAGTCCGACACGTCTTACCAAATTTGCAATTAACCATAAATTTTACGGCCCATAGTTGATTTCTCGCATAAAAAAAGTCTCAGAAGTGAATTTAATAACAAAATAGTAGACAATGTATGACTTTGCAGTGTCTGAAATATGAGACCTGCTGTCTAGTCTACAATGGATGTGTATGTGGTTCGCTCAAACCAATCAGCGCACAGCTCATCTAAATATTCATGAGCATACCATATTTGGAAGAAAAGCTCTTGTTCCAAATAGAGCTCAACAGTCCCGCCCCTCCTCTGAGAGACCATGGGTTCCAGAAGTAAATTTCCCATTCATTTCTCCCATTGACGTCTGGAAAAATCCGTATATAAAGAGTTTTAGACCATGCCTTAGGTTAACCAGGTGGTACGTGACTCATAAGCATACAACGTATCATTTTGAGTAAAAAAACAAACAGAAAATCCCAAAAAAGTCAAAGGTACAAGACTGTGTACATATCGTCATCTCAGAGCGAAAGAACTACTCATCCCATAAACCACCGCGTACCACTGAACAAAGGAAGCTAACGTTAGTTTAGCTAACAGCTAATTCGGCTAACCGCTAGATGAGACAGCATGTAATAACTTTAAAAGACCCTCAAAATAAAACCTGAAAATAACCATTAACATATATAACGGCTGTTACGTCAGCTGTAGACGGCTTTACCCAGCGTTAAGTTTGAGTTAACGTTATTTTTAGACTGAATCAAGCTGTCAGCTAGCGGATAGCCGAATTATCTGTTAGCTAAACTAACGTTCCCGGCAGAGGCTAACGTGGAACAGATTGTGAATCGTGCAGTGTCGTAAATCCTCGTGACGGATCGTGCAGGCAGCACAGATCGGGTACTGACACCCCCCCTCCTCACCAGCATGAGTTCCACCCATAGACAGTATATAAGAATGGACCAACAGATCCCGTTGCTCTGGACGGAGACCAGTGAAGGCCATTAGAAGCACTTTTCCGGTGATGGCTGAGCGTTACTGCGCAGCCCCCAACTGAGAGAGACGACGTAAATGTGCCGTGAGCAACGTGTCTGAAAGTTGTAAGTCTTCTGGTAGCTGTGCCAAGAGAAATCTCAATCATTCCGAATATTGCAGAGACGGAGAGCGTAGGTATATGTAAGGAGATAACATAGGCACAGGCTAATTATTGCTAACTAAAATGCTAGTTAACATTAGTAATTACACTTAAACAGCTAATGTGAGACGAAACTGCCTGTGCGCTTCTCCTGTACTATACGGTAATTCCTCTACTATGCGACAGTAAGTCGCTTGGTTATGACACAATCGTTAGCCTATTTTTACAAAAACGTCTGCTATGGAGCCATAACGTGAGGTACAAGGTAATGGAGTCTTTTATACATTGTCGTGTTTCTTTAGAAATAAACAATGGACAAAAAAAGTCTTTAAACGCAGATGTAAAGTCATTCGCTGTCAAAGTGGCGCCAAAATGAATGGAGGTATATGAATGGTAGGAATAGGAGGTTCGTGGTCCGAGGAGAAGCTTACCCCCTTGGTTCCACCAATCAGAGGCATCACTGTGGGATTGTTCAGGATTGTGGGTAATGAAGTACTTATCCAAGACATCGCTAATAAAAGACATTTATCTCAAAACAAGACTAGTGCCCCATGATTTGTGGTGTCATATACAATTGCCGAGTCATGTCGGCATGCTGGTTTTAAGTCTACCATCGACGGTTACGATTTTATGGCTTATACTCCAATTTGTCAAGGGAGAAATTGCATTGTATTTTTACGTCCAGAACCCGCTGTGGGCGGGACTGTTGAGCTCTATAGAGCCATATTCACAGGGTAGTTAAGGACCCATAAAATAGCATTTGAGCAATATTCAGCCAAACCAATGTTACATACCCTATTAGGAGACCTTAAGGAACAGTGTGAAATACCCCATAAAATCATGTTATCACCCCTTTAAAGTAGGGGTATCTAATTCTGTCAGGTGGGAAATACAGTATCTATTAGAATGGGCTAAGTCCTCTATAAATGTAATTAAAAGTAGAATAGCTCATTCTGTAAGGTAGTTAATATCTATCAGAATGGCCTTCCGCCTCCATAAGTATTGTAACCCATTCCAGCAGGTGGGAAATATCCATCACAATGGCCTACTTTCTCTATAGATGTAGTTTAAAGTAGTGTAACTCTTTCATCAGGCAGATCATATTCATCAGAATGGCATACCTCCTCTGTAAATGTAGTGTAATGTAGGGTAGCTCCTTCTGTCAGGTGGGAAATATCTATCAGAAAGGCCTACCCCCTATATAAATGTAGTTAAAAGTAGGGTAGGTTATTCTGTCAGGTGGGAAATATCTATCAGAATGGCCTTTCGCCTCCATAAGTATTGTAACCCATTCCAGCAGGTGGGAAATATGTTAACATATAGAATAATATGTTGTTAAATTGTGTTCTTACACTGGTACAGTCATGCCCTATGAGAGATGTACAACTGCGAAATAAAGCATCCACCCGTTCTGGTTGAAACACCAACGATGAACATGTGTGTTTATTCCTCCATTAAGTAAACCGGTATTCCTGCCCTGAAGATGACAGCACCAACAGCTTACGGGCCCAGAAGGGAACATGGAAGCCGATGGAATAGATTTTGTTTCGACGGAGATGAAAAAAACTACGAGTTATGGGAGGCAAAGTTTTTGGGGCACTTGCGTTTGCTAGGGCTAAAGGCTGCCATATTGAGCGTGAATGAAGATGAAGAAGACGGAGAGAAAAATGAAGAAGCCTACGCTGAATTGATACAGGTTTTGGATGATAAAAGTCTTTCCCTGATAATGAGAGAAGTAGCAGATGAAGAGAGAAAAGCGTTGAAGATATTGAGGGAACATTATGCATGTAAAGGGAAGCCACGTGTGATTAACCTCTACACTGAGCTAACTTCTCTTCAGAAAGCCGCTAACGAAAGTGTTACGGACTATATCATTCATGCTGAGACGGCTATTACAGCACTGAGGAATGCTGAAGAGACTTTAAGTGACGGGCTGTTGATTGCAATGATTCTGAAAGGTTTGCCCGAATCATTTAAGCCGTTTGCCATCCACATAACGCAGAGTGACGAGCAGAGAACTTTTGGCGAGTTCAAAACCAAGTTGAAGAGCTACGAAAGCACCAAGACGTTTAGCGCCATTTCCACTGACGACAACGTGATGAAGGCAAGTAACGTTAACATTAGCTGGCCAAGAGGAAGAGATAAAGGGACCGAGATAACCTGCTTCAACTGTGGCCAGAAAGGGCACAAGGCCCGGGAATGTACCGTTACTGGAGAGCGCAGAGAACGGAGACAGTGGTGTAGTTTTTGCAAGAGCTCCACTCATACTGACGCAAATTGCAGACGAAAAAGAAGAGGCAATGTGAAACAAGCAACAGATGCAGAATTCAGAATAATTCAAGCATTCAGAATAAGTGACTGTCAGGTTCGTGGACTGAAACAGAAAGGGCTGATGGTTGATACGCGAGCAACGTCATATATAGTCACGGACATCGGGAAGTTTAAGGAGTTTGACGAGACTTTCAAACCGGAAAAACATTCCGTGGAGCTGGCTGACGGAACAAGAACAAATGGTGTCGCAGAGAGGAGAGGTGCAACGGAGGTTTACCTGAGAGACAATACGGGTCGTCAGGTGAAAACAACGCTGACGAAGGCGCTGTACATGCCGTCGTTTCCACAGGACATTTTCTCTGTTAAAGCAGCGACAGCCAACGGAGCTTCAGTCAACTTTCGACAGGGGTGTAACAAGCTCACCCACAAGAACGGTACCACTTTTGACATTGAGGAGTACGATAGACTTCACTATCTTAACACTGTAAGTGATGAAAATGATGATGGATGTCATGGATGCTATGATATTCACACATGGCACAAAATTCTTGGCCACTGTAATTTTGATGTGTCAAAGTTAGAAAATGTGACAGAGGGAATGAAAATCACAGGTAAGATTGACAAATCTAGCCTAAACTGTGAAATCTGCACACAGGGAAAATTTGTTCAGAGCAGAAACAGAGAGCCTGATGAAAAGGCAAAAGCGGCACTTGAGCTTGTGCACACTGATTTGGCTCGCCCTATTGAGCCAGAGGCGAAAGATGGGTTCAGATACACACTAGCATTTACGGATGATTATTCAGGGGCAGTTTTTGTGTATTTCCTAAAAGCAAAGAGTGATACTGTAAAAGCTACTGAGAAGTGTATTGCTGATGTGGCCCCTTATGGGAAAATAAAGTGTTTCAGGTCAGATAATGGCACAGAGTTCACAGCCAAAGAGTTCCAGTCACTGCTCAGTAAGAATGCCATAAGACATGAACCTTCAGCCCCTTACTCACCCCATCAAAATGGGACCGCTGAGAGAAATTGGAGAACACTGGTTGAAATGGCAAGATGCATGCACCTTGAGAGCAACCTAACAAAGAACTTGTGGATATATGCTGTAATGACTGCTGCAGTAATTCACAATAGGTGTTACAATAAGCGTGTAGAACAGACTCCACACTACATGTTTACTGGGAGAAAGCCTAATCTTTCAAAGATGAAAGAATTTGGATCTGTTTGCTATGCATACAGACAGAAAACAAGAAAAAGTTGGACTCAAGATGTGAAAAGGGTATTTTTTTCGGGTATGATAAAAATAGTCCAGCATACCTAGTCTACTACCCAGACACTGAAAAAGTTCTAAAAAACAGATTAGTCAAGTTCGTTGCAAAAGGTGTAGTCGAACACCAAACTCAGACAGATTTGGAAATGAGTGATGATCTTCATGGGAAGAGATTTGAATCCCCCATGCCAAAAGCCAAGATGGCAGATAAAAATTCCGAAGAGACACAAGATGTGCAAATCGAGACTTCAGAGAGTGACGCAGACACGCTGAGACAAGAGAGCGAAAATAGTCAGAGACCACGCTATCCAGACAAGGAAGAAACACGAGTACTTAAAAGACTATGAGTGTAAAGTGAAGTGTGATGACCAGATACCACCTAATGTTGACTACTGCTACAGAGTAATGTGTAATGCACCACAAACCTTTAAAGAAGCAATGACTTCACCAAAATCAGAGATTTGGGCTACTGATATGAAGGAGGAGATGGATTCCCTTAGGGAAAATGATACATTCACATTGACCACACTGCCAGAGGGTAAAAATGCAGTGGGGGGGCAGGTGGGTCTATACGGTCAAAAACAATTCAGATGAGACATACAAGGCAAGATATGTTGCAAAGGGGTTCAGTCAAGTCAGGGCCGGTGATTGCTATAGGTGAACTAGGCGATTGCCTAGGGCGTCAAATGTGTTGGGGGCACAGTGTCGCCCTTAGGTCTACTTCTCATTAATAATAGAATTAGAATGACATGCGAAATAAAACATGATCATCCTAGGGCGCCCCCTCAGCCACACGGAGCTCTGAAGCAGACCTGTGCGTCGCTTAGCGTCCACTCTCGCTGTAAAAATAGAGACGAGCAGAGGCACAGACCACAGAGCTGCTGCAGCTTTCCTTCCGTGGTCTGTGCAGCTTCAGGTTTATAAAGGACACGCTCTGCTGTGGGCATGCTGCGGTAGATGTGTTCCGTTTGTGCTCTGTGTATTTCTGCAGTAGGTCTAGTTTCGGTTTTCCACCTCCGATGTAGAGCCACTTCCCTAAACTTTGTTTCATTCAGAGACCAGAGACCCAAACGGGGCTCTGTGCCTGTCAGACGGTCTGAGATCTACTGCATCAGCAGAGCAGTCACGTAATGCACAGCAGACTGTGGTGCAGGTGGATTATTTTCTGAAATATTGTGATTTCATTCTTGTAATAGCCTATTATCACTTTATTTTTCTCAAAATATCACGACTCCTCCAAATCACAGAGAGCACAGATGGGATATATTTTGAATGAGCACAAAGTTTTGAACATGAGTAGAAATATTGCTCAAACACATCTGAAATATTACAGTCCAGGGGTTTATTAATTCATTAAAATGAATTAATGTAGCCTATCACTGAGGTGAATACTTGTCATATACACATTAAAGGAGGTTAATTCCCCAACAAAAGACGCAAAAGAGGAGGGAGGAGTAAATGATAGGCTACATGTGTGCTGACTCAGATATAATTAGAAAAGTTGATCCAAAGGAGAATAAATAGAAAGCAATACAGATTTCCTGAGAGCCTTACTGCTAAATATTCCATTATGGTTTATATTTGGATTGTAATCTATGTTTCCCTTTACATAAAGATATTTCCAGCATAAATTGATTCATAAAAATGTAGAAATAGGTGCATAAAAATTCACCTGAATGCAGGAAATTAACTGTTTAATGTTCAGAATGTTCAGGGGGAGGACCCCAGCTGATCACTGTGTTTATAACAAACAAACTGCAACAGAAAGGATCATTTTGATAATTTGGGTCAATGATCTAATTATCGCTGCTAGTGACTCACTCACAAGTGTAAAAGAAATGTTAAGTGAAAAATTGTTCACATGGTCAACACCATGTGAACAAAAACAAAACTTTGATGGTGATGGTGAACCTATTGATTCAAAAAGATATCGTGAAGTGATAGGCAGCTTGATATATGTGATGACATGTACAAGACCGGATATCAGTTGGATTGTCAGCAAGCTGTCACAATACCTATCAGAACCAAAAGAGCAACACTAGATAACACAGGCACGGCGTTATGGGTGGGCCTGACGGGCCTAAGACCACCCACTTTTCAACAGGCCCACCCAAAACTTTTCTTCAAAAACAAAAAAAAAAACTTTTAATATATTATACTTTGGTGAAGAATTATTAAAAATCGGCAAATAATCTCATAATTTGTGCTAAAATAGTCTAAATGTTTAGTTTTCAAAAACAAAAAAAAAAAAAAAAAGCTGGTCATGTCTATTTTTATGTTTCTGCGCAAGTTCAGCAGACAGTGAGGTTCGGGATCGGATGTAGCTTGTCGGTATGCTAGGCTAGCTCCACGTGATCTGAAAGTGTGAAAATCATTTCCAGTAAAGGACAATGTTGCAACAGTCGTTGTTTAGGTGCCTTAAACATGCACGAACGGTCTCAGAGTCATCGCTGCAACCAGGAGATGAAGGAGAGCTGAGATCCACAACACCTAGCACATCTTTGTCTCTGCCACCCCAGGATGCTAGCGCGGCTAGTGCGGTTAGCGCGACCAGCGCCGGTGCTAGTGCCTCTTGCCGCGTTCTATTTACCTCGGAACTCGGAAGCCGGAGCTGGGAATGACGTCTTACCCAAGTTGAATGCGTTCTATTTAAAAGTCGGATTTTCATTGTTTTCTTTAGCTCTAGCCCAGTTAGCTATTGTTAGCAAATTCCAGTTGATAACAACGCATTACGCCGTTTTTTGTGAATGCAAACAGCGTAACAACATGTCCACAGATAGAAGTTGAACATACCTGTGTGAACGACTGATTTAGTGACACAAATAAGACAGAAGTGCTTATAACTTTATGTTACTGCAGCTTTTCACAACTGTTGATACAGGGGGCAGCCATGTTGGATTTTGAACTCGGGCTACTGCGAGGTTGTACGAGTTCCGAGCTCGTAAATCCGAGGTCAGGGGGCGTGTTTACGACTTTGACCTCGTTAAAACCGAGTTGCGAGGTAAATAGAACGCGGCATCTGTCTTCCGTGGATGAGCCCGCAACGCAACCAGTGCTAAAGTATCTGGTCGCTTCTTCTGCTTTAGCGAGTTTAATTGTGTAGGACCGCCAGAGGATAACAGTAAGGTATGTGAAGGCTACTGCCTGTATTGTATTATGATGTCGTTATGTGAGATATATGGATTAAAATAATCGATACAGAGCTGCAGGCGCAATTCTATTGCTATAACAGCTTGTTACTGTTGTCAAGTTGTTTTTCCCTCATGGTTTTCTCTTGTTATGGCCAATGATGCTTTAGGGCTTGTTAATGCGATTTATTTCTTTTTGTTAAACATGTTTATAATATGAATCATCACACTAAAGTAACAGTTTGTCTCGGTAGGAAATAACTTGAGTCTTGCTTTACATGACAGATGACGTTGTCAATGAACAAGTTCTGTGGCCGAGTATTGATTGAAACTGTCGGGCAGTGTTGTTGATCTGTATTGTTGAAAACCTAAAACAATTAAACAAATTGTGAAATATTCGGCCTCATGTTATACAAGCATAACTAAACTATGTTTTGGGGAAATATTACATTCCTGACCACTTTTACAGCCTATAGGCCTTAGGTTAGGAGAGATGCGCTATAGCACAGCCAGGTATGGTGCGTAATGGAGATTCCAAAGCGCTCTTCTTTTGGACAGAACCAAGGAGAGTGATCGCGGATAGGTCCGTCCTTTGCACCGAAACTTTTTACAATGCAACAACATATTTAAAGAGCATCAAGCTATTACAATCTTTATTATGTAAGCACATATAATATATATAATATAACGGTATATTGGTCAGTCATTTGTATTAGGTTAAAGAGTAATTTGATAACGTTTTTAATTTAAGGCCCATCCACAATTGGTCTGGCCCATCCAAAACTGGAATCCTGGCGCCGTGCCTGGGATAACAGCTAAACGTGTTGAGGTACTCGAAGGGGACAATGAATCAGGAGTTGTGTTCGAAAAAGGGGGTGGAAAAACTCAACCTCGTAGCATATAGTGATGCTGATTGGGCAGCAGATCCAAGTGACAGTCGAAGCATAACGGGGTATTGTTTTAGTTTAACTAAATGTGGACCTGTTATTTCATGGAGATCTAAGAAGCAGCTAACAGTAGCTTTATCTACATGTGAAGCAGAGTACATGGCACTGGCTGCTACTATACAAGAAAGTTTGTACCTTGTACAGTTATTGGGCGAGATGGCTAGTGAGTGCCAATATGCACCAGTAACAATCTTTGAAGATAACCATGGTGCAATTGCTCTGTCAAAGAACCCAGTATGTCGTCAGAGATGTAAATGTCGACATCAGATATAATTTCATTCGATCTGCACGCAACTGACATTTGTGAGATGTATAACTGTAAGCTAAATGTGTTGATAAAGTTAGGTTGAATACGACTTGTACAGTATAAGAGCAAGTGGGGGTGTTAACATATAGACTAATATTTTGTTAAATTGTGTTCTTACACTGGTACAGTTATGCCCTATGAGAGATGTACAACTGCGCATGTGCGAAATAAAGCATCCCCCCATTCTGGTTGAAACACCAACGATGAACGTGTGTGTTTATTCCTCGGTTAAGTAAACCGGTATTCCTGCCCTGAAGATGACAGAACCAACAAAACATCCATTATAATGACCTACTTTCTGTAAAAAAAAATGTTTAACGGCAGCAGGCACCCGCAAAAACCTGACATGATATTAGAAGAGGAAGTTCAGTTGCAATCTGGTTTGAAGAGATTAGGTTACAGTTACATGACAATTTCACTTTATGAGGTTTTTTAACATAAATATGAGTTCCCCCAGCCTGCCTATGGTCCCCCAGTGGCTAGAAATGGTGATAGGTGTAAACCGAGCCCTGGGTATCCTGCTCTGCCTTTGAGAAAATGAAAGCTCAGATGGGCCGATCTAGAATCTCCTCCTTATGACGTCATAAAGAGCCAGGTTACCTCCCCTTTCTCTGCTTTGCCCGCCCAGAGAATTTGGCCCACCCATGAGAAAGAGAGAGACATCATGGCTTGCAAACAAGCAAAGTGGCAGTTGGTAAAGGCCACACCCCCCACCCTCCACCTTGCCCCCCCCCCCCCTCTCTCTCCTCCTCAATAGCATTTAAAGCTACAGACACAGAAATGGCACATCCTAAGGAAATCTCATTGTTGGACTGGCTCTAGTGGCTGTAATTCTGCACTAAGGCTGAATTTCGGGAAAGAGACTTCAGATACAGTATTAGGGGACCACTAAGGTCTATATAAAAGAGACTTCAGATACAGTAGTAGGGGACCACTAAGGCCTATATAAAAGAGACTTCAGATACAGTAGTAGGGGACCACTAAGGCCTATATAAAAGAGACTTCAGATACAGTATTAGGGGACCACTAAGGTCTATATAAAAGAGACTTCAGATACAGTATTAGGGGGACCACTAAGGTCTATATAAAAGAGACTTCAGATACAGTATTAGGGGACCACTAAGGTCTATATAAAAGAGACTTCAGATACAGTATTAGGGGGACCACTAAGGCCTATATAAAAGAGACTTCAGATACAGTATTAGGGGACCACTAAGGCCTATATAAAAGAGACTTCAGATACAGTATTAGGGGACCACTAAGGCCTATATAAAAGCATCCAAAAAGCAGCATGTCATAGGACCTTTAATGGCTGTTTTGTACTAATAAAGATGTGTCTTTCTGTTGCATTTCAGGATTTTTCCTTGTAATGAACTGAAATGCAACACCGTAGAAATACATGCAGATGAAGAAGGTATCGTGAGATTGTGATGTGGATGTTATAAAGACTTAAAAATCTTCCTGTTCCTCTCATTTATACATACCCATCCCAAGCACAGGAACATAAAAAGGCAGTAAATCAAGCCAACTTATTTGCTTTCTGCTGACTGCCCTTCTCTCTCTCTCTCTTTATCTCTCTCTCTCTCTTTCTCTCTCTCTCTCTCTCTCTCTCTCTCTCTCTCTCTCTCTCTCTCTCTCTCTCTCTCTCTCTCTCTCTCTCTCTCTCTCTGAAGTGGAACAGGTCACCCACCTTGTGGTAAGAAGAGGGCACTGCACCACCACGCCCATAATGCGAGTCGGCCGCAGCCATACACTCTTGCATAATGCTGCTAAATGCAGGACAGGCAGCCAACTACTGTGTTGACTGATGATGATGATAACACAAACTGAGTATCCAGTCACTGCTTAGTGCCTCCTGATCTTATGTTATTTTCAGTCATCTATTTTTCTTCTCTTACTCTTGAAAGTGTGTCACACACACACATATACGCATACATGCACGCACACACACACACACACACACACACACACACACACACACACACACACACACCAAAAAGATATTTATAGTGGTCTAACACCAGTCTGTCTGTTGCTAGGATACCAGCCAGCTTTGAATTCTCAGACAAGCAGTTAAGCTTTGTTTACAAAAATGAGCATGTTCAGTATGGTTTGTCTGACTCACACACACACACACACACACACACACACACACACACACATACACACTTAAAATGGAGTCTGTGTCCACACTGCGGTATTACAGGATCCTCTTGACCACTCACACTGAGCTGACAGTAACCATGAAAGAAAAATGCTGACAGTATTTTTTTTCAGGGTCTCAAAGTCTCTGGTTGCTATGGTAACTACCATGGCTTCTCAGACAAATCCCCTCAGTAACAGAGGAAGGTGGCAGTGTGTAAACCACGAGGCTCCTCGTGGGGAACAAAGCTGCGGTGTCGCCCTCTACTGGTCCAGAGCGAGCTCAGCAAGGAAGGCAACAGGAAGGAGAGAAATGTGTTATGAATCCCAAACTACAATAAAACACTCATTTAACATACAGTAAAGAAACAATATTTATTAATATTTAATTGATGGTAAGTGCTTGTTAGTTTATAGTGTTTTCGCCATTGCTTTTGCCAAATCCAATGGGCTCTATTTAATAATCTTAATTCAGTCACATTTGTTTTAATCCAAATCTTAGTTAATCTGCTCAGAACAGCTGTTCTGTTTTCTCTGTGTAGTTAGATGGTCAGGAGGAATTATTCTATGTGTCAATAGGTGGTTAGTTTTGACAACAATCAAGTTTTATTCATGCTTTATAAATTTGTGTTACAAATATAGTACAGTGACATGGCCACAGGTAACTAGGTGTGACAGTACAGACTGATTCACATGGTGCAAAGACATGCAGGACTGTGTGTGTATGGGGCAGCATTAGTCCTAGTATGTGCCTCTCTATCTATCTAATATCTCCACATTTGAGTCTTAGAGCTAAGTATTTTCTAAAAAGAAAATGTATAGGCTACTGTACACTTCAATTCTTTTTTTGACAAACCCAAAATGTTGTTTAACAACCTTTATCACTATTTCCAAAATCTAGATTAATTAAAAATGATCTCCACTGCACTATAAAAAAAAATTTTTTAACCCGTTTTCCAAGTTGCCTCTTAATTAAAATAATTAATCAGTTATAATAGTGTAAAAATGATACATTTCTTTCCAATATTTTATATTTTCACAAAAAAAAATTGTTAATATTTTGATTGTGTTTAACAGCAAGAACAATGAGATATATCATTTCTGACTACCGTGATTAGAAAATACAGTCGCCACTTCAGAAATCTTTTTATCATGCAGAAAACAGACGGAATATCTTTTCATCCAGCTGGTTTAAGGAGGATTTAGAGCAACATTATTATCATGAATTCTGCTTCCTAAGTTCATTTTCTGCCTCAGTTTCTGTTTTCACCTGTGAGTCTGTGTTTTTCTGGGAGTTCCTGAACGCATCTTGTCTGGTTGCCTGGCGACGAAGCAAGGCGGGAGACTCTGCAATCACACGCACCTGTATCTCATCTGCAATCTGCACACCTGGTCCTGATCATCACCTCTCCACCATTTAAGCCGTGAACTGACATCCATTTCCTGCCGGATCGTTATCCTCACCAGTATTTTTGCTGGAGTATCAGTTAGAAAGTTTGTTCTGCTGTTTTGTGATGTTTTGCCGTTGCTAATCAGCCTGTTCCTCTGTCTGCAGTTTTGTGACCTGGAAGATTCTCTCCATCTCCGTCTGGCCGTCTGCATCACCATTATTACTGGATCTGCATTAATCCGTCAACCGACTCAATTCCACCCACTGCCTCACCAGCTGTTTTCCCCTGCTTCCACGTACCAAAACCAAATAAATACTTACCTTTTTTTTCCATTCTACTTACCTTGTCCTTGTCTGCTTTTGGGTTCCTGTCCTAGTGAAACAATTATGTAGACTTTATTTGTGATTCGGCACCCCTACAGTTTCAGAATGCAATTCACCTGTACACCTCTGTCGTAAATATAGACAGCTGTGCACATGCATTTGTTATGATCACATTACTTATAATCAAAAACTAGCGAGTCGCTTTGTTAACACAGCCAAACATCAAGCAAGTGCAACAACACAAGCTATATCACCCAGCTTATATTACTTAATGTTGCTAGTCCAACAGCAAGATGGCCAGCTCTAGTTTATCTTGCAGCCTTTTTTTTTCCGAAGGTCTCGACAACAACTAAACCCAGTCCTTAAAGGCTGCTGAACCCAGTTTTGTTGCCCCTTCGCTCGGCTCCGGTTCTGGAACAACACCGGCGTAGCATCCCCACCATTATATATACCATATGTGTACCGAGTCGACCGTTCTCTGGGATATGTTTTCATACTAATCGAATGTGTCTCTAGCTTGAAACAAGATACTGCAAACTGGTGATTAGCTTATAACGCTAGCCTTCGGGGCAGAGGGTAAATCGGTACTTCTACACCACTAACAAGGCTCAAAATAGCAACACGCTTCCACGGTAGCATAATGAGGGTCCCTACATGTAAACCGAAGCATTGAGAACTTTGTAAGTGTACAGACAGTTTATTAAAAAGATACATCATAAAGACTGTACCGTTCACTATACAGGCAGGCGCCATCTTGGGAAAACAGTCATGACCATAGCAATTTACCTTCTGCCCTGAAGTCTAGCGTTATAAGCTAATCATCGGTTTGCGGTATCTTGTTTCAAGCTAGAGACACATTCGATTAGCATGAAAACATATCCCAGAGAACGGTCAACTCGGTACACATATGTTATTAACCCCTAGGTTCATTTTGCGCCAGAATTGTCCTTTAAGTGTAAAATATGTCAACTACAAATCCCTTTGAGACAGTTTGACATTCAAAGCCAGATTAAAGTAATGTATAGTGAGACATGGAAGTCAAACAGAGTCGCTGCTTAACCATCTTTCATTTTACCCCTCACTTCACCAGGTTGAAGCCCCCATGGTTTGCTATATGCCCCAGTGTCTTTTGCGATACTTCCACTGGAGGGCGTCAAATAGGCTACAAATAGTGGCCTGAAGGTATAACATCTGGTCGAGATGAGCAAGTGGGGGATTTGTGTTTTTTCACAATTTCAAATTTGTTAATGACCTCAAAATGGGAACACCAAATATAACTTCATCCAATCATGGATCTGTGATGCCAGATGGATACAATTGTACCACTGCACTACAATATGTTATAGTGGGAAACAAACATCAAACTTTTACTCAATTGCTGTAAATGTTCACATCATAGCTACTTGTGGCGTGTGTGTGTGTGTGTGTGTGTGTGTGTGTGTGTGTGTGTGTGTTTATTTTTTGCACTCATGAGGAGACCCCCACACACCCCACCGCTTTGTCTCTTCGGTGGGCAGACAGTCAGACAGACAAACAGACAGGCAGACAGACTGGCTGACCCTAACACTGTAACCGATATATTAAAATACTGGACCATGTGCCATTCCAAATTCGTCTTTCAGCCACGGGATCCCACCGTCTGACCAAAAATAAACACACACATCCAGGCGTCTCCCCTGGTCTATACTGTACTCCTGTGTGTGTGTGTGTGTGTGTGTGTGTGTGTGTGTGTGTGTGTGTGTGTTGTGATATCACAGTTTGAGGTACAGGGATGTCTGGGTGAGGAAGGAGGTTGATTCTCAGTCACTGATGTAACCAGTTGTTTCACAATGAGCCAACGTGCAGCTCTCTTTATGGAGGCACCTGGTAATCCTGTCTGTTGCTAGTCTCGCATAGACCAGACCTCCACATCGCTGTTGAGTAAGGTCTGGCTATATTACAAAAACGCTCTGGGTTGTTATCATTTCTTTGAACCAATCACAATCGTCTTGGGTGGCACTAAGTTCCAAACGCAGCTACAGTGGCTCTGCAAAATAGTCTCGGGAAGGAACTTGTTTTAGTGGAAGATTTGCACCCCGCAAAAGAAAACGCCGCATACAATATTAAATGAAGTTAACTGGTCACACAATACAGTGACGTGTGCTATTTAAATCAGCTATCTACATGGTTAAACGTTTTTTTGCTCTTAACAGTGTATATTTCGTCCACAGCAATCCCTGCCAATCGGTCCCAAAACGTCCCAGTTAAGAGTAAATGCCGTAAACATATTCTTTGAAAATCTTTACAATAATTTCCCGGAAATAACCAAGCAGGCCTGCCTTGTTGCACAATCCCCACTTTTTTTCAAAACTTGCCATTTTTAGCGTGTAGCTTGCTAGCTCGAAGTTTGTTGTTGTTTCTCCGAAGAGAACAGAGTTTGAGAACGGCAACACACAGAGAGCGGAAGCTGAGGGATATTATTTCAGGCAATTATCCTGGAAATGTACTTCCGTTGATCCAGACTAGTCTGTTGTTAATGGTCATTTCATCCAAAGCAGAGTTAATGACTCTGTAGCTGCTGTGTGGGGCCACACACCCTGCTGAACTGTTACTGATGCTCAATAAGCCTCATAACAGACACTTAAACAGTTTAATTTCTCTGTATGCTGCTTTATCGGCAGCACAGGAAAGCAGAAATTGTGCTGCCAAAAATGGGAAATAAAACATTCTTTGTGTAGAGAAAGAGGTTGATAAAAAAAGATTGTATGACAGTGAGAATAAGACATAGTTGAGAAGTTGTATTGATAGAAAAAAAATCCCTCATGCATGATGTATTTGCTCCTTTAGAGCTTTAGTTTTGCAGAAATGGTTGTGTAGACAAGTCAGTAGACAAGTTTCCGTTCTTGGTTTCTCTGTCAGAGTTACAGAGAGTGGAGAAACTTGCAAACATCTCATTTCTGCACTACAGTGGGTTTGAACATTATTAAAGAGGAAGCAATAACAACCAGGTATCCGCACACAGGGAGAGTGACAGATGACAAGTCACTTTGTTCTTATTCTTGCTCGATCTCCTTTTTGAACACACATCAAGGAGATGAGTCGAGAACGGCATCTTCACTCTCCTCTGCACACACACACACACACACACACACACACACACACACACACACACACACACACACACACACACACACACTCTGAATGTCCCAAGTCAGCTGTTACTGTAGCATCATTAGCTTTTCTGTGTTCCTGCGATATTGATGCATTTTAAATATTTATTAGGCCACTTCCACAGCAGCAGAAGCATCATCTCCTAAACTAGGAGGAACAACCGGGACAAATCTATGTGATGTATCTGATATAGGACAGCTTTTCTCTTTCTCTGTCTCTGTCTCAGGGAACTTTTAGGGTATTTAATGTACACAAGATGGAAAGTAAAGTACAATCTAGGTTTTGTTATTGGGTCCCTGCTCAGCTGTGCTGCTACTTTACTGTAGCTTTGTCCATGCTTTAACCAAAATCAATGATCTGTCTGTAACTGGTAAGTAAAATGTGACTGTTGGTACATCAAAATTAATTTTAAATAAATGAACAACATAAAATATGGCAGCATACTGCTGATGATATCAGGTGTAATTGTGCCCCTCATTTGGTGATTTTAGTTTAGTTTGAACTTCAGGGAGAGCTTAACCTTCATGCTGCTCCTTTTCCTTTTGATTCATTGTTTCTAACAGTTATTTAAATTATTAAAAATATACAGTATATTTAAAAAAGTAATACTTTTGTTAACATAAAAGATGCAACAATGGCTGCAACTAATAATTATTTTAATTATTGATTCATTAATTAATCATTTAGACTAAAAGATAGTGAAAGAGCCCGTGACTATGTCCCAGAGACGAAGGTGAAGAAATGCCAATAAACCAGAGCACGTTTTTCTCACATCTAGTAAGGCTGTGTAGAATAGCCAGACCCTCCTCTGCAACACTGTGGAGGAAGGTCTGGCAATGTAAGACTAGACAGGCTGTACCCTACCTATATGTACAATGTTAGGTTAAGTTAAATGCTAATGCCCAAATGCTAACATGCTCACAATAACAATGCTAAAGTTTTAATGTTTTGCAGGTTGAAACTGAATGTATAAACCCAGTTGGACAAATGGAAATGTTGACCTCATGCCAGGGGAGATTCTAGGATCAGACCTTTAGAGGGGCTCAGCCCCTAATGAGAATGTGACACGGATACAGTGCCTTGCAAAAGTATTAACCCCCCCCCCTGCTAAATCAGTAATTTCATTAGCCGATTATCTCTGAACTAGCTACGGAACAACAACGTCAGCTAACGTTTTTTGACACTATTAACACGATGGAACTAAACCTGACGCTTCATAAGTCACAGTAATAACGACCAATTTGACACAATGTTCTAGCATCAATATGAAGTTTGAAGTTTTTTGGCAAAGTGAATTTTCACTATAACTAATGGACTGTAAGGAGCCACTCAGCCACTCAGCCACTCAACCTCCCATGTGCCAGTGTTATTTCAAAGCCCTCAGCCTGAAAAACATCAGCAGAGGAAATCTAACAGCCTTTCTGTGCAGCAATCCATCATTAATGTAATTTCGCTGACACAGACACTGCACATATTCACATCATTTAGGAGCCTGCGGTGCATTTGCTCTTTACGCTTGACTTACAGTAAATTAAGAAAGACAAAAAAAAAAGCACATCAATGTTATACAGAGCAGAGAGGACCACCGTGGTTTCAGGAAGTTACAGACAGACAGACTGTTAACTGTTGAAAGATTTTGAGCCAGGAAGCAGCAGGAATTAGATGATATGAAATTCCACAAAACACCTAGTTAAGCAGAGGACGACCAGCAGTTCCACGCTAAACAAGTGAACAATGAAAATGATTTACGTCGTGGCTGTGGAGACTGCTGCTGCTGCTCAGCATCCTTTCCTCCACTTCCTGTGGCTTTTAGAACAAAGAAGACTCAATAACAGTAAAAGACTTAAGAAGTGTAAACAGAATAAGTCACACTATGACAAGACACATCAGGATGAAACCTGAAGGTCTCCAAACTATACCTGAGTAATCAGAAATATATCATTTTTATATATTCCGATATCGATATATGTCGCTATATAATATATTTTCTGGAAAAGAAACAATTTATGGATAAAATGACCAGTCGAGATGTATTTGTTAATACAAACCCATCCTAACAAGTTTAAGGTACACATTGATTAAATTATACAAATTATTAATTGATACACATTGAGAAAATAATACAAATATCCATTTTTACCATATAGGGCAATGCTACCTAATAGCTACACATACTGTATGGCACTGTACACAATGTATATATTGCAATATTACGAGACATATGTCCCACATTTGTCATTTGTTCAAGCAGCAATTAAGACTCATATTTACGTTTATAGTGGTGGCGTCCTCTAGTGGCCTTAGTAATTATGACAGGAGCAAGCTACACTGACATTTTACAATATAACTCTGAATTTAATCCAAATAAACTAAAATAAACCCCCAAAAAATTAATTTAGCTACTAAAATAAAATCCAATCTAACTACTACTACTACTACTCTAAATTAAACTTCATTTAAAGGTGCTCTAAGCGATGCCTTGCGTTTTTTAGGTAACAACATGTTTTGTCACATACAGCAAACATCTCCTCACTATCCGCTAGCTGCCTATCCCCAGAACACTGTAAAAAAAAAAAACGCGGTCTCTGTAGACAGCCCAGGCTCCACAAACGCCAACAAAAACAAACTGCGCCAACCTGCACCACCAAACATAACAAACGGTGTTCCAGCCAATAACCGACAAGAAGGATTTTGGGGTTGGGGGATTAGTGCGCGTGTACATGAAGGGGGGTGTGGGGAGTTGAGGAGAGAGAAGCGAGGGAAGTTAGCTAGAGGAGAGCTGTCATAGACAACGACAACGACTAACGTTAGAATTATATTCCCTTGAATTTTGATATGGCCGACACACGAGCAAAGAGACAATGTTCCGATGAACAAATAGCAAAGAAGAGGGAAAAGGAGAAGGAACGCGCAAAGTCCCGAATTTACATCGGAAAAGCCTTTGAAAGGTGGCGAGAACTCCGCCGGCAGAAAGGCTTCCAATCCGACATTCAGGTGGCTCTGTTTTTGCTGGACGGGTGGGTAAATCCAGTTTGTTTTTTCTAAATGGACGTTCATGTTCGCCTTATTACCAACGCAAGGCTATAATTATACTAGAGTCAGCGCTAACCTTGGTGAATACAATACGGGATGAGGAGGAGGGAGGGGCGAGCTAGCCTCCATTTTGTTCGACAATACTTCGAACGTCAACAAGAAGTGACGTCCCCCAACATCGCTTAGAGCACCTTTAAAATCAACTAAAATAGGCTAGACTAAAACTAAGATTAACTAAAGAAGCTAAAAAATGAAATTCTAACTAGAAATGCCAGAATCATTTTTTTTTTTTAAGTAGCAAAAAAAGTTTAAGGAAACTTAATTTCACACTTGACTCGACCCTAAGCATGTGAGAAGAAACTTTAAAAACAAGATAACATGAACTAAAGTGAGCCGTGCTCAGTGTCCTGTGTGGAGATGAGACCAGACTGCGTGTCAGAACTATTCACCATGGCAACCACAGTTCATCTGATTAATTAATGAACCTTTTACTGCATCACCAGCTACCGCTGTTAATCACTCGCACACTGTTTGGCCTGCAGCTAACGCACACAAATGGCCACTTTGTGGCCGTAAAGTAGTGAGCTCAGTGTGTGTTCCTCAGGCTTTAGCAGAAATCAATGGCATGGGTGCCATAAAAGGAATGTTTGGATTCAGAGCATATGCTGTAGCCTGGGGCCCCGTTTACACCCCTAAAACCCTTGTTAGGATGAAAAGCAATGATGAAAACATTTAGCTTTTCAGCCTGCACAGACACACCACGAGTAGGCCAGAAACATGTTTAGTTTTAGAAACTTTAAAGAATATCACATGATATTCTTACATGGAAATAGATATTAGAAACAAACACATCCTCAGTTCTCCTCTGCTAGGGTATGTGTTATTAAAGCACAATTATATGGGTTTCATTTTCTCTCTCCTTTTGTCTCAGGGGATCTTTGATACAAACATACATTTCACTGGCTATCTCTCCACACCCACACACACACACACACACACACACACACACACACACACACACACACAGCCTCACAAACACCAACAAAAACAACAAAACATGTCACAACACGGAAGAACTGCAGGAGAATGCAGACACACACCCACACACACACACACACACACACACACACACACACACACACACACACACACACACACACACACACACATACATACATACACATTTCCAACCTGCAGATTCTTGTTCATAGTTTAATTAAGATCTGTGTGGGTGAAAATGAACCTCCAGTGGGAGTCTAATAGTCATATTTACTCTGTGCGTGTGTGTGTGTGTGTGTGTGTGTGTGTGTGTGTGTGTGTGTGTGTGTGTGTGTGTGTGTGTGTGTGTTTTGTGTTGACGGAGCTGCGCTACATTTCAGGGGCGTGTTTTTATCCGCCTGTTCATTGCTTAATCAAACATTCATTCCTCATTATGTTGCAAGTGTCAATATGTCTCAGCTGTAGTGCTATAAATTTTAATTGTCTGCCCCTGAGTGTGTGACTGTGTGTGTGTGTGTGTGTGTGTGTGTGTGTGTGTGTGTGTGTGTGTGTGTGTGTGTGTGTGTGTGTGTGAAAAGAAAACTCACTTAGATGTGTTTTCTCTGAAACATTCAGATATAATTTAACCCTTTTCACACTTGTTCAAACCTTTTCTTGCCGTGTGAATTCATTGCATTCGATCTTCTATCCTTATTCTTGCTTTGTATCTAATTTTTCACAGCAGACATTTTGACTGAACAAATTTCAAGTTCACTTACAATGACAATTCAATAATGTGGCTACATTGTATGCAAAGTTTATCTGAAGCTCATATATGAAGCTTCAACAGAGTTAGATAAGTCAATCTTCCACGCAAAGTTATAGTCGTTTTAGTACAAAATTCCATCTTTGTATATTGCCGTTTCTCCACCACAGCCAAGCTGAAACACACTGGGGGAATACAAAGAGGGCGTATTGCATTTAACAGACTGACTTTAGAAGATCTCCACTTGATGTCTCTAAATCTGACTGCAGACGTCTGAAGATAGACTTGAAAAATGTGAACCTATCCTTTAAATGGTAACGCTTAAGTCAAGTCCACTACCCAAAGTAGCCTACAGTTTAATAATAAAGAAGGCAATGAACTATATTTGTTCAATCTAGGACATTCCTTAAATGTCAGTAGGCCTATAAAACGGTTGTTTTGACTGATGTAGTTTTCACTGTCCTGGGGCAAACAAATCTAGAGAGCTGTTACCTTTAGAAACAGACAACTAAACATCTCACTACTTGTATTTCCCACATGGCCTGATATAGTTTATCCATTCACTTAGTTAATCTCATTAGTTTGAAATATTCAGATACATTTCTGGAGGATTTTTTTGGGATTATTGTAGGATTCATTTGTTCAGTCTGTTGTCCGCCTCCCTCTTCAGCTCTCCACCTTTTTACTTCTCACATATGGATCCTATAAAGTTTCTGCGGTCCAGGTCAGACGCATGCGCAGTGGCAGCCCCGAGTAGCGTGTATAGTAGTATTATTATTGTGAATGGAGGTGGGGGAGGGAGAGGAGGACGGGGCGGTATTTTGGGTGTACAGTCACAAGAGCGACTCGACGGAGCCAGGAAGTAGACGGTTGATGCTTTCAAGTACTTTCTGAATCGCCGTTTTTTTGGAAACTTTCGCAGCTCTGCTAGAACGACGCACCAAAGTGTTACGCAAAAACAGGATAAGGGGCTTTGTTGCTATATCAACAACAGCTGGAAACATGGACGGTAACAAACCGCTGTTTGTGCCGTTATCTTGTTGATACACGTTTCTAATGATTGTTTGTGCCATTTTTTTTCATTTCTAGTTTTTTTTTTAAGTTTTAGCTATAAGGTTAACAAATATAGGCTAAGCTACAACAAATGGGCTAGGCCTATCGTTTATTTTTTATTTTTGCTGAATCATGCTGAAACAGCCGCAGCTTTTGATAGGTGGACATACAAATGTAAATCAGGCTACATGCCAGATATTCCCTCCTCTGCCACCAGAGCACAATACAGCTCTCTGCCATATGATTCCTGACTTTAATTAATGTTAATGTCATGTTATGGGTTAGTCGTATCCTTTGTGTTTTGTTTCATTTTTATTTCCATTGATAGGCCTAGCCAATTATTATTATTATTATTTTTTATTTTATTTTATTTATTTATTTTTTTGCTTGCTCATTTTACTGTTTGGGACTTATTTAAAAATGTTTTATGTGAAGCACTTTGTGACATTGTCTGTAAAAGGTGCTATACCAAATACACGTATTATTATTATTATTATTATTATTATTATTATTATTTTGTGCATTTTTCGTGTCCCAAATAATCGGCAGGCCTACCGGGGAGGAGCACTTGAAAGTTGCAGGTAGACCAGAGACACAGAGACAGACAGAGAGCGCTCGTTTGTTGCCACTTGAGCTTGAGATCACACGTTCGTCGAGAGAGAGAGAGAGAGAGAGAGAGAGAGAGAGAGAGAGAGAGAGAGAGAGAGACACGGTCGAATTGAGCTTTATCTATCGCGGTGGGTCACTCAATAAGAGCCATTTAGAGCCAGAGGCGACCAGGAGCGCGCAGGAGCCGCAGTCCAGAGGCAGACCATCAGTCAGAATCACAGAGTCCAGCAGCAGAGAGCACATTGCTCTACACACACACACACACACACACACACACACACACGAAAAAACACACAGACACAGACACGGAAGAGAAGTGAGTGAAAGAAAGAGAGGCAGAGTGAGAGACGATCGGCGAGACGAACAGTTGAAGTTTTACTGTGCGGGATAAGAAAGAAAAGGCTGAAAAGTGAAAGCCAAGAGGCCGGGAAGTGTTGGTGAAGATGCCGCGGGTAGTCCCGGACCAGAGGAGCAAGTTTGAGAATGAGGAGTTTTTCCGCAAGTTGAGCAGGGAGTGTGAGGTGAGTCTGCCGGGTTCCTACACACTCTTGACTGACTGGGTCCATTCTGTTAGACGGCGGAAATAAAGTCAGAAGAAGAGGCTCGTTAGTAGCTAGCCTACAGCATGCTGACGGCTCGAATTATTTTAAGCTTCATTGAATTGAATTACTTCTGTGGTTGAAAAAAAAAAAAAAAAATCAACAGTTAAATAAAATCCCCAAAAGAATGATACAAAACGGGAACAAATGTGCAATGCGTTGTTTTAGGCTACTTGTGGGTATCTCTGGTCCACTTGAAAGTAGTTTTTTTTTTTTTTTTTACTTATGAGCCTACTTTTTACCCTGTTTGAATAGATGATGTTTGTATTTTTGGATGAAGAGCTGAGACAAAGAATGACGCCTTTTGCTTTAAATCAAAATTCACGTGCCTTATCTTGAAATTATAGCCGCCAGTCATTGTCAAACAGAGTTGGTTTTTTTTAAATTACCAAATCAAACCCCATGACGTACACTCAGAGTTATAATCCAAATGTGAGTATGTAGCCTATATGGTGTTTAGGTTTGTGTTTTCTTCCCATTGTAGATTAAATATACTGGGTTCAGGGACCGGCCCCATGAAGAGAGACAAGCTCGCTTCCAGAACGCCTGCAGGGACGGACGGTCAGAAATAGTGAGTACAAAACTAAATATATTCTTTATTCTTTGTCTTTTCCTTGAAAAAGCAAGATGTGAGTATAGTGCTATTTGCTTAAAAAATCTATCTATCTATCCATCTATCTGTCTATCTGTCTATGTGTCTGTCTGTCTGTTTGTCTGTCTGTAATATGTAGGCCTATTTTGATAAATGAAACAACACACTGGCCTGTAAATTCAGTTGCAGGCTCCTGAATGAAACTAAGTAGAGAGCATTAATCTCAAGGCTGTCTCCATTTTAAAAGAAAAATAAACTGTTATTATGGGAACACTGAGATCAGTTGACTCTGTGCAGCAGTGCAGCGTAGATATGTGTGTGTGTGTGTGTGTGTGTGTGTGTGTGTGTGTGTGTGTGTGTGTGTGTGCGCGCACGCGTGCACGCTGATGTGTTGATGTTTCCCTGCAAAGGGAAGTAGACGTGCTATCAGACATGCAGACCCACCAGGCTTAACTTCTCTCACAGGCTCATGACTTCTTCCCTCTATATCCTGCAGCTGCAGTCATCATCGACCTCAGCTTTGTTTGGTAGAAGCACACATTAACGCATGTTATTATCACACAGGCACGTTATGGTTACAACACTGTTAGGGCTGTAATTTGGGGCCTAAAGTTCCTCACCTGAAGTTAATATCACCTGTCATGTCTAATTTTGGTATATACAGTAAACATGTAGGCTAGTGAATGAGTAAACAGAAAGATAGAAGCACATGCATGATGTCTAATAATGCAATTCTGCACTGCTGTGAATACTACATATAAAAAAGGTTTCATCTTTGTTTGGAGCTGAAATATTGGCATCTACTTTGATAATTGAAGAATCACTAATGTCATTTTTTTCTGGCAAAAAATGCTAAGCGTTCTGTGCTTTCAGCTTTTTAATTGTGAGCATTTGCTGCTTTTTTTTTTTGTCTAATATGATAGTAAACTGAATATCTTTAGGATCTGTTGATCTATCAAACAATGAGATTTTGACAGGAATGTTGTACTACATTATTAGGACCAAACAATTATCGATGAAATAACCTGCAGATGAATCGATATTGCAAATAATAATTGTATAGCCCTATTTTTGTTTTGACATCTGCAGTGTTTCTCCCCATTGTTACTGGCGAGCAGCCAGCGGATAGATAGTGTGTGGCATCAGAGTCTCCCTCCATTTCCAAACCACACTTCTCTCTAGCCGTCTCTTCAAATGCATCTGATCAGATGTCCACATTTTAGTTGGATGCTTTTCAAAAGCAAATGGGCCGATGTGAGCTATTTTGTCTAATTAAACGATGACCTTGTCGCAACACCGTAGTGTAAATGTATGTCCGTTACAAGTAAAAGTCCTGCATTCAAACTTTACTTTAAACATAAACGTATAGTTCCAACTTACCAGGCAAAATGGTCTCTGTCAAAATTGTATTATTGCATTGTATTTTTTAGGGTGACTTTCAAAAATCGATTCATAGAATTCCATGAATGCCAAAACATTTTTTTTAATTGTATGTCTACTGCAATCACATGGGAAAAGTAATTACATTTACATACTGTGAATGGTTTTTTTAACAGCGAATCGTTTTTGAATCGAAAATCGATTTTGGATCGAATCTTGAGCCTAAAAATCAATATTGAATCGTGACATTTTCTGAATCGTGCACCCCTAGTATTTTTATAGATGCTACTGGACTATTAATAATCATGCGCATGTTAGCAGCGTATTTATATTGTAGGTGGTTCTCTTTACTGTATGACAATGCATCATATTTTTTTTACCGTGCATTGTTTTTATGACCATTATAGGTTTCACAATCTTAATCGTCAAATTAGTACTCCCCTATTCATAAAGGACATACATGTCACACATCTAGTCTTAATTCTTTACTGTCTTCACTTCCTTTAAGTGCCACTGAACCAATATGACCCTTTTGTTTTCTTTCAAAATGACTGCGTGCAGCATTTGTGATGAGCAGTTTATGACTATGAAGCAAGTCGGGACACATTCATGTTCTCATTATGTAATTACTGTATGCTTGCAGTGTGAAGTCTGTTTAAAACTGGTGAAGTTAGGTGGGAAGCCGTCAGGCTGCAGACACAAACACACACCAATGCAAACATAGGGCAACTTCTGCTGTCTTAGTCATCCTCGAGGTATTTTTCACAAACATGCTGTCATCATCGCAGGGGGGGAGTGGGGGAGAGGGGGGGGTTCATCTAGTTTTATCATCTTTTTGTGTGACACGATGCGTCTGTCTGTCTGTCTGTCTGTCCTCACTGTATTTATAATCCTCCTCTGTGAAAATTGATGGCCACGGTTTTAATGGTTTGACGGCAGCTGGGACATCGTGTCGCTGATTTATCTATCGGCCAGACGCCGCTAAAGACCTGCTATTTTCATGGTCACTGTGAACAACTTTCCGACACAACAAGACACAAACGTGCTGTCAAGGACCACTTTTTATAGATGAGACAGAGCGAAAACAAACAAACTGTAAAACTGTGGGCCGTTTATTAGGATGATACTGGATTTATGGGATGTTTAAAGTCCCCCCTCCACTCAAAAAAAAGTGTTTTGTTTAATTGTCACTATCACTTAGATATTTGATCTTCACTGTGCAGAATGATGTATGTGTAGAGTTTGACACTACAAGGCTGTTTTTCACATTCATCTGCTGAAGAGGGAACGTTTCTCTGCGCTCAACTTCAACCGGAGTTTAAGATGTGTACGTTGTGACATCACAACTAGTTTGGAGCCGAGGTTCAAGATGCAGAGTCCAGACTGACTCTAATAAAATGTCAAAAATGTAACTTCCACATCAAAAATATACAATTACAAATGTAATGTAAACAATTTGTGCATGGAAGTTTAGAACAAATTGTAGAAGCTGGTTTAGTAAACAAATAAAAGGCCTGTTAAAGTGGGTGGAAAATAAAAGACAAAGCCTTTATACTACAGTATTAGGGCAATATTTCCCAGCTATCTAAATATTTTACTTTTCACGGTTTTGTCTTCAGAGTTTTATTCTTTTTTTAGGGTAGTAGTTTCGTTGAGAAAAATAGAACATGCCTTTACTCTGCAACAGATAATGATAGAATGTCTAACATTTAAAGAATAAGAAGAAAAAAAACAACATGTAACACATGTCAAGATGCAATGCATGCTCACCTTTCACCTTGTGTTAAAATTATTTAGCATTTAGCGTTTAGCATTTTAGCATTATTTTTTAGCACAATAATACATGTCGCGTAAAAATGCAATTTGGCAGCTGAGCTGTGTATTTCAAAAATTTCAACACACGCACACACACACACACACACATACACACACACACTCACACACACTCTCAGACAGACAGACATGTGTAGTTGGAATCACAGGGCGACTCTAAACTGTTCAGGATTGATCTGATAAATGGGACAATGATTCAAAGTAAATTATCTTCAGCTCAGCTCATTAGAGATGAGTCTCAACCACTATTGATTTTCATGCTGCCCCCTCTCCTCTCCCATCTCTGTCTTTCTCTCTGTCTGTTCGCCTCCTTTTATTTCATTTCCTTTGCTCTGTTCGTCTTTGTCTTTTTCTATATCTTACTTCCATTTCCTCTCTCTCTCTCTCTCTCTCTCTCTCTCTCTCTCTCTCTCTCTTTGTCTGACTTTCTTTACCACCATCACCCTGTTTCCCTTCATTTTTCTTCCTCTTTCTTATTTCCTCTCTTTTTTTCTCTTCTTCCTCTTTTGTCTCTCAGTTTCCCTCCATCTCTCTCCTCTCTCTGCCTCCCATTCCCTTTTTTTCCTCCCGCAGTAGTAGGCAGCAAATGAGTATCAGATGTTTGTAATCCAATACTTCAAATACAGAATAAATGATGACTCGGGTGTTCTTTAAACTCACGTTTCTCTCAGTGTGTGCGTGTGTGTGTGTGTGTGTGTGTGTGTGTGTGTGTGTGTGTGTGTGTAGACGTTTTTCTCTCTGTGTATCCATGTACACATTAGTCATTTTCAGCTTTCTTTTATTTCCCTCTCTTCCACTCCCTGTTCTCTCCTTCTACTCTTTCATTCAGTTTTTCTCACTCATTCTCTCACTCCCTGATGAGGGACAGATTTGACAGGGTGCATAATTCATATGCTTCCAGCTCAGTCGCAGCCCTAATGCCATTAGTATTGAACTGTCTCAGCAAACACATCACACACACACACACACACACACACACACACATGCACGCACACACACACACACTCACTCAGTTACACGTAAAAAACAGACATTTTCTATCTTGATTTTCTGCCTCGTAATTCATTGCTTTCTGACTGCAACAGAGAAATGCATTCTATTGATTTTCATTTTATTTGTGTGTGTGCATAAGTATGTGTGTGTGTGTGTGTGTGTGTGTGTGTGTGTGTGTGTGTATCTTGATAGGAATGTCACCCATTAGAGCAAGAAGCCATTTTACAGAAATCAAAAAATGAGGAAAGCTACAGTATGATGTGATTATGTGTGTGTGTGTGTGTGTGTGTGTGTGTGTGTGTGTGTGTGTGTGTGTGTGTGTGTGTGTGTGTGTGTGTGTGTGTGGAGAGAGCAGGCCAGTGGTTCACTACTTTGTGCTTTTGTTCTGAGCAGAAACAGAGAGAGACAGAGCATGGACGGGGTAAAGAAAGAGAAAAATAACAACTCTGATGCATTCATTCAATCAAACTAAAACTTCAGGCTAGAGCTGCAACGATTAATCGGTTAATTGATTAGTTGGCAACTATTAATGTAATCACCAACTATTTCGGTTTAAGTCATTTTTTTTTATGAAAGAAAAGTAAACATTCAAAAGAATTCTGCTGTTCAAATTTCTGCAAGAAGCCTCTGAAAAAGGTGACGCACTGCATGCATGCACTTAATATCTGAATTTCAAAATCTCAATCTTGGATAGAAATGGGCTTGAATCTGCATTATTGTAAGTGGATATTAAAGAGGCACTCAAAAATGTACTTTTATAAATTTCAGGGACTTGTGCTTCGACAATTAATATAAAAAAAAACTACAAGTGATTCAGAATAAAGCTGCACGTGTGGCTCTCTCATGTACTTTTAGATCAAATGTCGATAAAATGCATGAAAGCCTCTCATGGTTTAAAGTTAAAAATAGATTTGTGTATTCACTTATGGTTTTTTTACATAATGTTATAACAAACAAAACACCTTTTACTTTATATATATATATAAAAAACTATCCTTTAGTACTGGTACACATCATTATACTATGCAGCATGCAGTCAGTTACAGAGCAATGTGGGAATGGAACTCTCTCCCAAACACTATCAAACAACAAAACACTGAGTATGGTTTTAAAAAATCACTTAAGAAATATTACCTTCAAAGAAATTTCAGTAATAGCAATTTAGACAGAGTTTGCTGTAGGGCTTTTTGTTATATCTTATCTCTTAAAATAGATTTATTAGAGTACCGTAATGTCTTTTCTTTTTTTGATTAATTGCGTTAACTGTAAAATGTAATATGATTTGTATTTTCAAATGTTGTGTAATGTGAAGTAATGTCTGTGTGTGTATGGTGTGTAAGACAGATTGTAGGACCCCAGGAAAATAGCTTTTAGCTTATGCTGAAGCTAATGGGGATCCAAATAAAACAAAACAAACATGTAAAATTACTGGAGTATCGTTTTACAATTCGTAAAATGTATTATGAGAGTGCCATTAGTAGGTCTGAAACCGATGACTCCCACTCTATTCTGCAGCTTTATATGGTGCCGTTAGCCTCTTTTAACTCGTTGGTTTGGTTTTCCAACCGTACGTAGACTGTGTTTGAATCTCACAGCTCTCATCAACAACCATGCTGCCATATAAAACTATTAACAGCCGTTTCCTGTGAAGACGCTCAGACAAGTAACTGTTCACTTCCTTCCCAAAATGAAACGGCAAGAGCGGAAATAAAAGCAACTCAAGAGACTTAGCATATATTTTACTCAGGAGTTGGTGGAGACCTAAACAGAACAAAAAATCTAGTGACTTGTGTATACATGTATTAGCCTTAACAATTTCACTGAACGATGGGATATCAGGGCTGTGTTTGTGAGTTTAAATTGGAATATTTCTGCCCCATAACGATAAAAAATCAGTTAATGCAGCTTTCATAAAGCTTGTCCTTAAAGCTTGTCCTTACTGACGTTATGCTCTCTTGCTCTCTCCCTCTCTCTCTCTCTCTTTCTCTCTCTCTCTCTCCCTCTCTCTCCCTCTCTCTCTCTCTCTCTCTCTCTCTCTCTTTCTCTTTCTCTCTCTCTCTCTCCCTCTCTCTCCCTCTCTCTCCCTCTCTCTCTCTCTCTCTCTCTCTCTCTCTCTCTCTCTCTCTCTCTCTCTCTCTCTCTCTCTCTCTCTCTCTCTCTCTCTCTCTCTCTCTCTCTCTCTCTCTCTCTCTCTCTCTCTCTCTCTCTCTCCCTCTCTCTCTCTCTCTCTCTCTCTCTCTCTCCCTCTCTCTCTCTCTCTCTCTCTCCCTCTCTCTCTCTCCCTCTCTCCCTCTCTCTCTCTCTCTCTGTCTCTCTCTCTCTCTCTCTCTCTCTCTCTCTCTCTCTCCTCTCTCTCTCTCCCTCTCTCCCTCTCTCTCTCTCTCTCTGTCTCTCTTTCTCCCTCTCTCTCTCTCTCTCTCTCTCCCTCTCTCTCTCTCTCTCTCTCTCTCTCTCTCTCTCTCTCTCTCTCTCTCTCTCTCTCTCTCTCTCTCTCCAGGCCTTCGTAGCTACAGGTACCAACCTCTCTCTCCAGTTCTTTCCAGCCAACCTGCACGGAGATCAGAGGCAGGTCCCTGCAAGGGAGTATGTCGACTTTGAGAGAGAGACAGGAAAGGTAGGACAAGTAAAAGATATCCGCAAGCATGCACACACACACACACACACACACACACACACACACACACACACACACACACACACACACAGTGAAAAGATATTTTTCTGTTGTCTGATTAACCCATCAAACAACTGCTGACAAAATGTCCTATTTAAAACCTGTCATTTATATCATGCTTTAGTCATACAATATGTGATTCATCCCACTTTGTTGACACACATGACAATGTGAAACTTTTACCGAAAAAATAGCTTTTGGAGAAACTCATACATCTCTGTTTCCCCTTTGGCTTTCAGTTCCTCTTTTATTTCATGAAATGAAAAAGAAACGCACATAAAGATTGTGTGAATTTATGAATGCCAATGTTGAGTGTCATTTTCCTGAACATGTCAGAATATTTAGGTTGTGTACGTTGTAGGGGTGTGACTGTTTAGGCACCTCACGATTTGATTCAGAGAGCTACAATGCGATTATTAGGGGTGTCACGATTCTCCAAATCCTCGATTCAATTACATTTTCGATTCTAAGGTTTGATTCGATTCTCGATTTTTACTTTTTTCTTTTTTTAAAGCACGGGTTGCAATGCCATTTTTAGACTAGACTTTTATGCAATACAATATCTGGCCTTTATTCACAATGTACCATGCTACATTGTCAAATTTAAAACATTTATTAACAACATAATGTAACAATAACTTATATCTTCAGTCAATTGGAAACTTATTAAGCCAACAATGCTGAGGGCAGACGCAGCAGTGTTTGGTGTTTTAAGCCCCCAACGTCATCTTCCAAGCAGCGCTGCCTGGAAGGCACTAGGATTAGGCAATGGTTAGGGTTAGATGCCTTGAACAAGGCTTGGTTGGGGGCTTAAAACTCCATCGAGCCAGCACAGCGGTCTTAGCAGCTGAGCAGACAAACGGTACAGATCCATTTGACCGTGCGACGCTTCTGTCGCGCCGCGCTCCACTCCATTCCTATGGGTGACGTCAAGCGACTTCAACATGCACGCAAAGCATTCCGGGAAGGCGGTGCTGTGCGTCAAAAAGCTGGCCGATGCCCATCTTTATGCAAATGAATCAGATGAATGCGATGCGACTATCCAGTAGAAGTAGACGAAAATCTTTCAAACTGACCTTTGTCGATCTGAAATGAAGACAGATTCAGCAACTGCACGGTCTATTTCTCGTTTAAAATGTTTTCAGAAACACGCTTCGGTGAACTATTTTCGTAAAATACTAGATCGTATTCTCAACGCGCCGCCATGACACTCGGTTGAAATTCTCGAGAAGCCAGACCCACGTCACGCGTTCGTCCAATCAGCTGCCAGTCAAGGGCTTGGAGCATCAACCATGGATGTATGACGTCGCGACACCGCGCTTCAGTCCTGTCGGTCAAATGGATCTGTACCGAGAGACAGAGAGGGCGACTCGGCAGTCCGCTAACTTGTTGCTCTCTCTAATATAACCAATATAAGCTGCTCTGTTTAGGCTACGAAACGTGTGAAATACTTCCACACCGATGACTTCAGTGAAAGAGGAGGGGGTTCAAGTTCTGTCGATGGGTCTCCTGCATCTGCAATTCCCATGCTAACTTTTGACTGGCTGTAGCTAAGTTAGAGGAGGTTGACTTGCAGCACTTCAACATGTGTGTTTTTTTTCCGCTAGACAATCCGACCGGACGTGACATGGGGGCGTGGCAGCATCGACGTTTCCGTTTTTTTATTCGAAATTCAAGATTGTGACTTAATTTCGGTCGATATCACACACATACACCCTTAGTAGTAACAAATGGAAGAGATATGTCAACTGGAAGGTTACATTCGCCAACATATTTCCCATCATTGCAAAGAAGTGCGGTGACGCACATGTTTCACGTCCGTTACGTTTCACCATCCAATTGGCTCAGCATAGTGTTGTTTCAAGAGACTCTCTTTCAGCGGGGTTGGTTCAGCCGTAAGGAACGTACAGCCCAGTCTTAAAAAAATCTTACAGGGGAATATAATGTCGAGAATTGGGGATTAAAATCTCTGATCGTTGAGTTTTCTGCATCAAGACATAATCTTTCAAGAGAGAATCATGATGCATCTAAAGATCTACTTTTCACCCCTAGTACATTGACATCTAACATGTACATCCCTTGTTCAAGCCAACAACTCTTGACAGAATACATATTGATTTGTCTGTCGGGTTGTACACAAATTAAAGGGATCAGTTTGTAATGAGCTCCCTGTGTTCAAAGTCGGGCCTTCAGCAAGGGGTCAAAGTAGGCCCAAACCATAGCCAAACCTTCGATAAAAAGTAAATTAATCTAATTGGTTCCATACATCAGTGTTTTCAATTTGTTTCAAATAACAACAAATGTCTATTCCATTCAGTGTTTCCCCTATTCACTCTCACCAGCGCACCTCTGTGAGTTCATGAACAAGTCAACTGTTCAAGACTTAGTTCAAGTCTGAAATAATAGCAGTTGCGTACTATCTAAACTGGTAAAGTCAGGTAAAGATCATGTTGTCAGTAGCCTACGGGGTTACAAACATGCTCGGTAGTGAACGACGCGGTAACATGCTGCAGATCCGGTGTTTTCAGCTGAGCTAGACAGAGAATATTGGGTAAAAACCGATCGGTGATGCTGTTCTGACCTCATTGTTCACCGTGACGTTAGCTGGAAGTGAATGTAGACCCGGTGTGTTTTATGTGGAGTGACTCCTCTGATTATTTTTGGCATGCAGTTAACACAGCAGTCATAATTTTGTTTTAATGAAAACTCAACTCCTGGCATTTTCTCCTGCTGTTTTGCGCCACTGTTTTGGAAGAAGGAAATAACTGCTGCTTACTATCCACCAGACATACTCTATATAAAAGGTGATAAATGAATTAAGTTATTTAATGTATTTGTTTATTAAATAAATAAATAAATAAAACAACTTAAAGAGCTCAGAAGATGTTATTCTGCTGCTGTTGTCAAGGTAATATCCACTGTACAGTGCAGTGGTGCTGCTGCTGTTGTGTGTACGTGGATGTTAATTGTCTCCCCTGGTGACTAGCCTGGACTTTGTGAGTGTGTGTATGTGTGTGTATGTGTGTGTGTGTGTGTGTGTGTGTGTGTGTGTGTGTGTGTGTGTGTGTGTGTGTGTGTGTGTGTGTGTGTGTGTGTGTGTGTGTGTGTGTGTGTGTGAGTGTGTCAGAGGGCCCTCCACGGACACTGGCCAGCTGAAATGAATGCCGGCTGGCGGGTCATTAAAAATGCATTCTGGGGAATCGATGGATCTCCATGCCCCAAGGCTGACGGACTAATCTCACACTGTTAATTATTTAACACAAGTGCCATGATGTGTGTTTGTGTGTGTGTGTGTGTGTGTGTGTGTGTGTGTGTGTGTGTGTGTGTGTGTGTGTGCGCGCGTGTGTGTACTTTGTGAGAGTGAGAGTTTTCTGATGTTGTGTTTGTGGCAGACAAAAAAAGACGTATGCATGTGTATGGCAGTGACAGAGTGTGTGGTTGTGTGTGTGTGTGTGTGTGTGTGTGTGTGTATGTGTGTTTGTGTGTGTGTGTGTGTAAGACGATACCTTCTTCTTTGTCACCTCAACGGTGCTCACAGATCTATGAAGTTTTAATAAGGCTAGGAGTCGTCAATGTAAAGCAGTTTCACAGTGGTACTGTAGAACTGAAGCCGAGCGCTCACACACATACACCGCACACACACACACACACATACACACACACACTCACACACACACACACACACACACACACACACACACACACACACACACATCTGAGGATCCAGATAAACGTGCTGACAGTCTGCTCTTTTCATCCATATTCAAAACATGTCATGATATAGCAGCATAGCGACTGACAATAAGTTACTCCAGACCTGAAATGCTCTTTTCATGCAGCTCCAACAAAAGGCACAAGTATAAGGTTTCAGTCTCTACTTTTATGTGATATTCATTCATATTCTACTTGTATAAAAAAGGACAGGCGAGTACAGAATGTGGTTTCTTGAGTGTAATGTACAGTGAAAAGAATGATTGTTTAGAAGAAAGCGGACAACTTCACTCAGACGTTCCAATGCAGGGCCTTTACTGTAATTGTGTACTGAGTGTACATTTTCTGTTGTGTTTTTCTACCAGGATTCCAGATTTCATTTCATACAAGCGCAAACACAAATAAACACACAGACACACACACACACACACACACACAAACCCCCTGCCCTCTGATCCTGCTGGACCTCCCTGTAGAATACAACTGTCAGGCCATGGCAGAGATCTTGTGTACGTTGCAACTTCTTCTCTTAATTACTGTCACAGCTAAACTACACACACACACACACACACACACACACACACACGCCTGATACTTGGCGATGGTTATATCTCTTGCAATAGTTTTTTATTGCTTCCTAAATGTTCTGTAGCGCCTGAAACAGTTAAAAAAAAATTAATTTTTCTGTAATCTTTCAATTATGTATGTATTTTATGTCAGACTTATCCTTTAGGCTATTAAACAGAAGTGAAGAAAGAGAATAATGGCCAATAGCAATACAGAGTAACATTGAACATGTGAACAGCGGGGTAAAAAGTAATAATCAAGTTTGCTGTCTTCAGTCACTGTGAACCGGGGAAACAATCTAAGAAGAGTAGAAAAGGATGAGATAGTAGCTAACTCGTGAACTATATGATTCAGACTGAGGTACCAGGTAACTGTTTCCACCCCTGCTTTATTTTCATTACTTTGCCCTACATATTTTCTTTCGCTCAGCTTCCCTTCTTTTTCCTGTCTTCGTTATTCTTGTGACATTTAATATGAGCATCCACACTCCTTATGTTTTTTTGTTTACATCCTTGTTCCCACGTACATCCCCCACTCCCTCCTTTTATCCTCCCCTCCTTCATTCACTCCTGTCCTCCCTCCATCCGCTCTCCCCCTCCATTCCTCCCTCTCTCCCGCCTTCATTTCCAAACACAGATGGTGCCAAACCAAAAGGATAGCACAGCCAGGTTAAACTTGGCGACTAAATGTGTGTGTGTGTGTGTGTGTGTGTGTGTGTGTGTGTGTGTGTGTGTGGGTGTGTGTGAGTGTGTGCGTGTTTGAAAGCCAGAGAGAGAGAAAGAGTAGAAGTACAGGCCCTCAGTGTCGTTGAAGGCTAATGGGAGCCAGCTGTGGACGAGGTTAATTTTAGCGTTAGCTGCTAACTTGCTAGCAAGCATGAAACCAGTCCTATAAAATGAATTGTAGCACCAGCAGCTATTTACCAGCAACTTTTTGGCAACAGACGGATGTAATTTGCTCAGCTGAATTTAAACACTGCCTATAACTTCAAACTTACAGATGTATGAATTATGATGAATTTTAAAGGACGCAAGATTTTTCTAATTCTTTTTATAAATTGGATATGATGTCAGGTTTATGTCATATCTCACAAGCGCGATAAAACATACTCACGAGCAAGTTATATCATTCCACACGTGCATATATTGCTCTTCATGCACCAATTCAACAATCCATAGTTGTACAGGCAGCTGTGAGCATGAAAGAATGGCACCTGCGTTTATAAAACTAAGCAGCACGCGCACAGAGCAGCCACCACGCGTCACAGAGTGTCTGCTTTGCGAGCGCAGGTTCACTGAGAGGCAGCCTCTCTTTTGCAGGAACGCCTGCATTCACACATTCATACCTGGAAGCTGCCCAGTACAACCACAGTCTGATCTGCTGACCACTGAGCAGCTCCACTGGAGCGGTTGGAGGTTAAGGGCCTTGCTCAAGAGCACCTCAGTGGTGGTAATCTTTCACTCCCCCTGTCGGTTTGGGGATTAAACCGGCGACCTCCCGGTCACAAGCTTGCGTCTCTAACCTTTAGGCCACCACTGCCCTGGTAAACTCAGCTCGAAGTTGATTTCTGCTCGCCTGACTTTTGACAATTTGGGGGCGGAAACCAAGGAGACACTGGCCCTCCTATGGTTGGTCACTGTCAAGGCGATCTCACCCACACACACCTCCTTAGTTTACCTTGATTGACAGCTATCATTCAGGAATCCCGAGTTGGTGTACTGGCAGAAGAACTGTTTTTCTGTCTTTATTAATGATGTAGTGCAAGATAGCACCGTAAATAAAGGAGTGTATAAGTGTCTCTAGTCCGTTCTGTTGTTGGGATATGGCCGATGCTTTTGAAATGTCCGTAAATCCTTGCCGATGTATGTACCCATATCTCTAACATTAGAGCTAGCCTTAGCTAACATGGCTATTATTTAGCTTGGCCAGCCAGTCTGAATAATACCTAAAGCTGCTTACACACCAACCATCGGCAACCGTCGGCAGAAAAGGCAGTTGGACTGATCAGTCTCACCGAGTTGGTAAAAAAAAATGCCTCGGAACACACCGAAGAGACGAGACGTAATACGTCTCCATAACAGCAGGCGGCGCTAATCTGTATTGTCGCCCAAAAATGAAAACCGGCAGCTGATTGGACGAACGCGTCACGTGGGTCTTATTTCTCCGGAAATTCAAAGACAGACTGTCATGGCGGCTTGTTCGGAATACAATCTCATATTGTACTAAAATAGTTCACGAAACGTGTTTCTGAAAACTGTCCAATGGCCGATTAACGGCTCTGTGTGTCCGGGCCTTAAGAGAAATGTAGAGCCAACATACCAAATACTTATATTATTTTTGGCATGTTTAACATATTATTAGAACACACAGTTTCTGTACTGCCTGTACAACTCTCGATTGTTGAGTTGGTGAGTGAAGAGTAATATCTGCCAGTGTGAAAATTATATAATTTGCTTGTGAGTATGTTTTATCGTATGGTTCTTCACATACATGTCTCTTGTTGGTAAAAGGTTTTGAATTTTCATAACTCTGTGATCACTGACCAATTTGGATATTCTCAAACACTCCTTCCCTTCATTCATTCATTACATTTCTTATCACCCAAAGAGATGTGTTGCGTGGTTTCCTTTGTGTGAAGAAACTGACATACTTATTGTATACTTTCAAACATATACTGGTCTTTCCTTCCTTCCTGTCCTGCACTCCATCCATCCAGCTTGCCTAACCACCTTGACTGTATGTGTGTGTGTGTGTGTGTGTGTGTGTGTGTGTGTGTGTGTGTGTGTGTGTGTTTTTTCTTTTTTTTTTTTCTTTTTTTTTAACTCAGTAACAGATTTAAAATGTAGCAAAGTGCAATACTTCAAACTATAAACAGACTTAAGTAAAAGTACAGATTTTAGAAACTACTTTAAAAAGTAGAAGTACACAAAAAAACTATTGAATTACCATAACGCAAGTTTTCGTAATTCGTTACTTTCCACCTCTGGGCGGTTGGAAACCTCAAGTTTTCCAGCCAACTATGAACAAAATACGTTTGGAGTGTACTTGAGTGTGGAGCGCTTCTGGTGAACTGTTAAATTGATTAATATGACAGAAGCTCAGCAAGAGTTATTACTCTTTTTCATCACACTCCCACTTCCAAGTGTCATGGTGAAGAGGCCTCAACACAGCCGCTTTTCTGTCCCCAAAAATTATATTTTTGGGTCATGAAACATTTCGAACAGTTTGAGATTTGGTTCGGAAACTGGAAACCGGCTTCAGTAGCGACCGTTTGCTGGTGGAAAGTCATATCTGAGGATGTGACTTTAGACAAAGTTGAAACCACAGGAATTACACTGCAAGTTTCACTGTTGAAGGTTGCTTCTGTGTGTGTGTGTGTGTGTGTGTGTGTGTGTGTGTGTGTGTGTGTGCGCGCACACTACTCTTGCATGCTGAAGAGACAGCGGCGCCAGACTGATTGCTGAGCCTTACACACACATATCTACACATAAAATAGCACACAAACATATGAACAGTAAACAAAATCTAGAAACAGAGAAAAAAAAGAGTGAAAAGATGCAGAAAGAGACAGACAGAGATTAGTGGTTTTAGGGGGGGGGTACTAAATGAGAAGCAGACTGTCAGCTACATGATGGAGTAGGGTGGACTTTTAGGGAGGAGCTCGAACACAAAACCCAGAACAGAAACACACATATGTAGGGGCTTCATTCATTCTCAAACCATTTCCTGTATATCAGTCCCTCCAGCTTTTGTAAAAAATTGCGATAAAAGTTGATGTCTTTTGTATGTTTGTTGCAATGAAGTTGCGGGAGACAGTTAAAGTTGCAAAAAAAGTTGCGATTGCAAGAATAAAACTACTCTGGGCTGAGTTTTCCTAGTAACCTTACCAAAAAGGCTGAGGATGCTGTAAATGTTGGTATAATATGAAAATGGCTGTTGGATTTAAGACAAAAAAAAATTATTTATTAAATGAATCAAATTTGAACATATCTGTCAGTGGCTTGTTAATCTTTACATTGTTAGTTCATTTCCTATTCTGGCCTGGGAGACACATTCATACGTTTTGATTAAGTACTTATTGGACTTTAAATTATCATTATACTTACAATAACGAGCGTAGCTGTCCTTAATTTAGATCATCGTGTCATCTCATCTCCGGTTTTTCCTGCATCCACCGTGTGTGTTTGTGTGTGTGCACGTCATTAGCGGGGGGGGGGGGGAACTGTATGAGCAGCAGCCTCGCCCCCGCCCGCTGCAGAGAGCCGACAGGATTGAAACAGCAGCTGCTGACTTCAGAGTGAAAAAACTTTGCCTGGTCTTTCGCTGTACGTTTTGTTGGTAAATGTGAGATGTTCGAGTCTCGTCTTCATATCGGAAACAAGCTCTCTCTCACTCCCGCTTGGTCAGTGGCTCTCAGAGTCACATTATACTTACATAAAGTCTGGCATGTGGGACTGCTGGGATTGGTTGAAGTCGCGGGAAACTCTTATTGGTCAAATTTGCGGAAAAGTTGCGGTGATAGGTCAAAATTGCGAGTCGCAACCAAAAGTCACGGTGATTGGTTGAATTTGCGTGAATTGGCGCGATTGCAACATTGCGAAATCCTGGAGGGACTGCTGCGCAGCCTCAAACTGAGCTTGACGACGTAGATGTGACGTGAGCAAACTGTCTGAAAGTTGTAAGTCTTCTGGTAGCTGTGCCAAGAGAAATCTGTTTGTTTGTGGATAAATGTTACTTCATATGAATTCACTTGCCACATACCGAAGTATTTCCTATCCATCAAAACGTCCATGAAAGCATCGGAACTAAATATTTTGGATATTCATGGACTCTCTATGGGCTTTTCCCTTGACTGTATGCCTCCACGTCCCCTCGATTGCGAGCTTCTCCTGACTATACGGTAATTTCTCTACCGTGTGACAGGAAGTCGCGTGGTTATGACACAATCGTTAGCCTATTTTTACAAAAACAGCTGCTACGGGGCCATAACGTGAGATACAAGGTAATGGAGCCTTTTATACATGTTTCTTTAGAAATAAACAATGGACAAATAGAGTCTTTAAGCGCTTCAGATGTAAAGTTATTCGCTGTCAAAGTGATGCCAAAATGAATGAGAGTCAATGGAATGCTAGCGGAAGGTGATGGCTTGTTAGCCTCAGAATCTCTCCATAGGAGGTACGCTTTCCGGATGCTCGCTTACCCCCTTGCTTTTTTACTGTCACCAACTAGAAATTGTGTATACACATTCATGTTCCTCTCAGAAGTACTAACTGTAATAAATTTGATTATTTCGAAAACTTTCCATCCAACTCCAACATCTGGTAAAAATATTTTTTCGTCCAATACTTTGATTCATGACTAAATACCTGCACAAGTAACAACATTCCCTGAGTCTCGGCTGTACTATTTAGCAAATGTTAGAATGCTAATGCCCTAAACCATTATTTCTCAAAGAGTGGTCCATGAGTGACCCCTTGAGGTATGTATGACACGCCAATTTGTATGCCATTATTGGTGCGTTATCAAGACGCATACTCGTTTTTTAGCGGGTTTATAAACGCCATTTGGCCTCCATTAACTGCGGAAATCCACGTAGGGAGTGTATTCCGATCCTTTACCTAAGTAAAAGTACTAATACCACATTGTAAAAATACTCTGTAACTTTGTAAGTAAACATCCTGCATTGAAAATGTTACTTAAGTAAAAGTATGTAGGCCTAAGTATCATCACGAATTGTACTTAAAGTATTAAAAGTAATAGTACTCAATGCAGAAAAATCCTCACATTTTGAAACTGGAAATGATCAAAACAGTTCTGTCAATCACCTAAGTGTAGATTTGTAGGCCATTGTATTGTTGGATTGTTTGATTTAAAATAAAACACATTTTTTAAACTACAGGTGTTTATTTGTGCAAAAATCTTAAATAAATTTAATTTTTAAAGTAACTAAAGCTGTCAGATTAATGTACTTGAGTAAAAAGTACAATATTTCTCTCTGAAATGTAGTGGCATTATAAAAAAAAGACATAAATAAAGTACAAGTACCTCAAATTGGTACTTAAGTACAATACTTAATACTAAATGTTTGATCGTTGGCTTAAGCATAAGCAGCACCATCTTTTCTTATTAAAATGACAACAGAGAACGAGAGAGTGAGCTATTTGTAAAAACTAGCATTTAATTTGGCTGTAATTTGTAATATACTAATATATGTTTTTGGGTATATTTTGGCAGTTAAGTGGTATGTGCAGTTGTTTTTATGGGGTAAATGGTCCTTGGTCTGAGAAAGTTTGAGAAACACTGAGCTAGATTTGTATTTATTTTAATTAGGACAATGCACATTAATCAACATTTCTGTAAATGCACCAGTGTTAGCCAGACAGCTAATTTTCAACTGTAGTCCTAGTTACCTAGCATACATGTCTTTATGGTGGGAAGGAAACCGGAGCACCTGGAGGAAACCCACTCAAACATGAGGAGACATGCACACACACAGAAAGGCCGAACCGGGGATCAAACTCTGCAGTGCCTACTTGCTGTGAGGCAGAAGTGCTAACCACTTAGCCACCGTGCTGCTTAAACTAATTTAGTGAACATTTTACCTGCTAAACATCAATACGTTGCATTGCAATTGTGAGCATGTTATTAGAATGTAGCTTAAAGCGCTGCTGTGTCTAAGAAGTCCGCTTGCAAAGCCCTTTAATGCTACTTTAGTGCTAAGAGGTCACTGCCTTAACTTTCCTCTATGGTCTTGAAAACTCCATCCCACATTAGATACCATTATTGTCCTAGCGGATAAAAGGTGTTCCAGATTAATAGGAGTCAATAGAAATGTTGGCAATATGGACACAGGTGTTGGTGAACTGTGTAAATATTATTTTGAACCTGCAGCTCCATACCTGGAAGAAATCTACTTTAGCTGTACAGTGCAGGACAGTAAAAGTCATTGATAAAACAGAAAAGTGTATACCTTATACTTGAAATTCATAAAAGTAAAAAAAAAAAATTCCATAATAAAACTTGTTCTAATCATCTGTTATACCTTTTTTTGATACATATAACAGTTGTACAGTATGAGTGTTTGTTGAAGGTGGGCGCATCCAAGGCAACCAATAGAGCCAAATTGTACTGTGTAATAGGTGCAAGATGTTCTGGTTTATAGACTTTAGGAGATTATGATGTGGTGACAGTTTAGATCTTACTCCCACAGCCATAGCACCAGTCCAGTCTTAGGAAAGCACCACGTTCAGTTTGTGTTCAAACATGCCAACTGTCTACTACATGACTGTTGAGCTGTGTATTCAAGTCTGTGTATTTGTCCTTTTGTCTTTGAAGTATTCTGGTTTCAGGGTACAGAAAGAGATACATTTAGAGATTTCTTATTCTTCGTATCATCATGATGCTGACATTTTAAAACTTTGTTAGATTGTATCTTCCAGGCACAGTTTCCATTTATTCTGTCGATCCATTTGGTTACATGTACTCACAGTCTGCCACCCCAAATTTCTTTAAATTTTTCCCAGATGATGTGATAACACTCTCTCTCTCTCTCTCTCTCTCTCTCTCTCTCTCTCTCTCTCTCTCTCTCTCTCTCTCTCTTACACTCACACACACACACACACAAAACCATCTAAGAACATTTCTTCTCTGACACCTCTTTTGCCCTCTAATTTAGTCATCAGCTTTGAGCTTCCAGGAGTCTCTTCTGTCACATGCATATCATCATCAGGTGTGTGTGTGTGTGTGTATGTGTGTGTGTGTGTGTGTGTGTGTGTGTGTGTGTGTGTGTGTGTGTGTGTGTGTGTGTGTGTGTGTGTGTGTGTGTGTGCGTGTGTGCAGTGTGTGGTGTTATGTTTCCCTCTGAACGGAAGCTGTGCCACCAGTGCGTGACTTGTCAGTGACATCATCAAAGCCAGACCACTAATTGGTTCCCTCTGCTACTGCTGCTCTGCATCCAACAGTCTGTATGTTGTGTGTGTGTGTGTGTGTGTGTGTGTGTGTGTGTGTTTCACATCTTGTATGTCCTGAGAGAGATTGTTCAGTACACTTTAATGAAACTTGTTTAATTAAATCAGTATAAGGTTCTTTGGAGCCTCGCAGACAGTCGGAGTCTCCCTGTTAAGAGACATTAATGCACCACAAAACCTCCTCCCTGTACACGTACACACACACACACACACACACACACACACACACACACACACACACACACACACACACACACACACACACACACACACACACAGTACCATCCGTACCGTCTCCTCCCACATGGTTTCATATTTCCTGCTTCAGGGCTTAGATCAATGACCACACCCACTCACATAATGCAGTGCAGCACAGGCACAGACAGGGTCCCCTGTTGTTGTGCTCTTTGTGTGTCCCAGTGTTTTATGTTGGCATCATGTCTTTGTGTTTGAGTAAATCTCTCTAAGTGCGTTTATCCATGCGAGGTGGAGGCAGAAAGAATGTGTGTGTTTGTGCGTGTGTGTGCGCGCGCGCGTTCGTGCGTGCGAGGTTTAAAGAAACAGATAGAGACACAGGGTGCGGATAGAAAACTGTAGAGAGAGAGGTCAGTCTAGTGTGAAATGCAGCATATGTATGTCAGCTCCATTTCTCTATTCTTAGTCCCTCTCTTCCAGTAAGTGTCTGCTTAAGCACTTACTGACTTAAGTTTGCAGCACTTCTCACCTGGACTTTTACGTGAATGTCCTCTCAAGCATTAAAACATGAGTGGACAGCCTGCTCCGCTTCTCTTTAATATAACACAGACACAGATTAAGATTGGGTTAGGGGAAAGGTTACAGTTGGCTTAGGGAAACATACATAACAAGGACATATTAATACTGAGTTTATCTGCAGAACTTTCATTGTCAACAGGTTTTATTTCTTGTCCCTATAATAACCACTCCAGGCAACTAAAGCATGATTATTATGATGGTGGTTAAAGTCAATGTTGACTTGAAGGCACAAGTAGTCAAAAAACGGATTATTTCTGCCTTAATCACAAGGAACGGAAGACATGATTGTGATTTATTTTTTGCAATTAAAATTGTATTTAATATCTGCCAATTTATAGTTGAATTATATGATCTTTGCACAATACTTTCTCGTGCTCTCTCTCTTTCCCTTTCTCTCTGGTTTTGTAACTCTATCTGCAGCCTGTGTGTGGATTTGCATGATATTTCCATGCCTATGAAAGCCATAGGAACAAACAGTGGTCTTTGGCCTTCCAGTGCGCACAGAGAGGACTTTGCATAGCAGTGATGCACATCATGTCTCTCCAGGCAGTTAGAGACTCAGAGGGGGCCGGGACCAACTCACAATGGAAATACAAACTGCCAGTGAACCAGTCAACAATTATTTTACAATGGAAAACATATGACCTGCCCTCGTCTTCAGTATTTTAATTCTGAGTATGAAACAATTGAAAGAGCAGAAAGATGAGATGTCAGTCATGATGCCTTGCTGCAGCTAGTTTGCTTTCAGCTCAGGCCATCCAGGTAGAGGACCGAATGTACACTGAATAAAGAAAACACAGGCTTGTTGATTTGTAGAGGACGGCACACAGTATGCAAAGTTCTTCTCCCATGTGTCTCCTACTCTT